>NC_091131.1:160654834-160857334 GCF_040183065.1 Periplaneta americana | reverse complement strand
GGTAATTATTGTATTACACCCCTCCCGTTGGTATTAGTAAGTTGGTAGCAGGACGGTTATAAAATCAATCATATCACCAAGAGCATACAAATATTATACTTCAATTATTTTTAATGAAAGACTGGTAACTGTTTATAATTTATACATTTTCTGTACCTTTTAATTCAGTGAATAATTAGCCCTATTCACATATGCACTGAAACAACAATTGTATGAAGAAAATGAAGAATATAGAGTGGATGAAGAAGAATAACAATGTACAGGCCTGCAGAGTTGAAATATTTGTAATTTCAATTTCATTTTATTTATTGTATTCCATAGATCTTAAATTAGCATTAAAGCTTTAAGACGTGGAGCGCATTAAGTACATAAGTATGTATACTCACATAAATGAACACACCTCATAGAGTACTCTTTGATTCACAACATGGGTTCAATCTGCAAGAAACAGAGATATAATCTTACATTTTGTGAGAAACATCCAAAAGCGAACATTGGTTTTTCAGTATAGAAAAAGAAAATAAAAATATTACTTACTGGATGTGATGCTACCAACGTCAACTCAAGTATGTGAAAATTCAAAGACTACTTCAATGGTTGAGGCATGTTTTATGAACACTGGACGGAGTAACAGTTGAACTAAATGCATTCTGCAGAAGGATAGAAAAAGCACTTCACAAGTGTGAGCCGCTATCTGCAGTGAAGTTTACTCCTATTAGGGAAAATGAATAGAGGGCTACTGATTTAAGCACTAATTAACAGTCGACGCAGCCACTGGCGTAGCTCAATTCGCTGAGGCACTTGTCTGTCAATCCGGAGCTGCGTTCGGGCATGGATTCGATTCCCGCTTGGGCTGATTATTTGGCTGGGTTTTTTCCGAGATTTTCCCTAACCGCAAGGTGGATGTCAGGTAATTTATGGCGAATCCTAGGCCTCATCTCGGTATCACCGATCTCCTCGACGCTAAATAATAAGTAGTTGACACAGCGTCGTTAAATAACCAACAAAAGAAAAAACAGTACAGCAATCTTTAAGAGATATGAGGAAGCATTTCATAGAGTCAGTGCGTGGAAGATATGGGTAATAAAAAACTGAATCAATTGTCCACTTACAATGATTAAGAGCAGTTAGTAGAATTGTAATTTCAACTGAAAATCCTGCACAAGAACTGGCGAGATTTGCACGTATCATGAAGTGTGTACTGAAGTGTGGTTCAGTGTGAAAACAAAATTGCCCTACATATAAATGGAGCTCAATATTTGTAGAAAATCATTACTATGTCCAAATATTTTGACAAAACGAAATAAAGATGGTAGGTGATAATTTCAAAAATTCCTCCCGTCAGCTTTGGTACTGATGAATAATTATGTCAGTGTGATGAACTGGCATAACATTTCGAGAAAATGACTCCAATACAAGATCACCTAAGTCGAGCCACTGTCACACTGCAGACCAGTTCGTGAAGTTGTGCTGTATCTGTTCCGAGTCATAGCTGCCACAATACCAGAAATATATCTAGTACTTTACATTGTTCTTTCCAAGATTCTAATCAAAGCATTTTAAGTAACAGTTTATGCTCGACCATGCCGAAACGTAGTAATTATACACCTGGTAGCAGACCTTTAATGCATGTCATTAAAGTACACCTACTCATTAAAGGTCACGTCTTTCAGCCAATGACGACTCAGGTTACAACTGTTCAGCCAATGACAGGTCAGCTTTCTACCGTTATAAAACCGCAAGTATCGATTATTCACGGATATGCAATCGAAAGAGAATTAGCGAAAAGTCACGGAGGCTGGAAATCCAATACTGTCGCAGAAGGTTATGTTCTGTTACTATAATAATTAGCGTTAATTGTAAATAATATTCAAATAAATTCAATTTGTTATCTCGTTTTTCAATGTCTAATTTAATTTCAATGTTATCTCTGTAGGTTCTTATGGCCTAGGAAGGCCAATGTGGATATCTGTTCCTCGGAAAAAATCAATACTTTCGCGTCTGCGCACATCTCACAACATACGGAACATTGCTGAAGGTCACATACAATTAAAATTAATAATATCAAGTTAGAAATATGGTCGAGCATAAAATGTCGTATGAAACTCGCCTATAATGGTAATTAAGAAGCTCGTATGAAAATTATGAAACTCGCTTGCGCGCGTTTCATAAATATCCATACTCACTTCTTAATTACCTTCATTATAGGCTCGTTGCATAATGCACTATTATATAACAGAGAAGCATGCTATACCAGTTAATAAAAGGACTGATCTACTCCTGGTGCTCTGTATTGGTGCACTCACTACAGAACTGTGGATAATAAGTGTCGAAAAAGCAAGGAAAATAGATACACTTTCTACACCAAACACAACTCATGAACCTCACCAGTCATCATTCCACATTCACACTTGAAGAGTCAACTGCAAGAATGATGGATGTCACTTTCTTGTCGAAAATGAACCAAGACTGTCAATGCATAGCTTAAGACATACAGAATGTACATAGAGAGTTATATGGCATTAACACTGATAATCATTGTCCAGTAAAGATCGGAAAATCACAGTTAAGCTTTGAGCGCTAAGCATTTCAAACTTTCAATTGCTTCTTCTGCAAAATGTATTCCAAATGACATCCATCATTCTTGCACTGGACTCTTCACTTGCTTTACTTAACGTCATTCTGAAAGCACACGTCTTTGACGTACATGAAAACATTTCTTTCTACTAACTTAATGCATACAGCAGCATGTCTTTGAGAAATGGGGCCGACAGTTAATTATGTACAAGGGAATAAATTTTTATTTCATCCTCCTGAGAAGAGATATTTCGACTCCTTTCTGATAGATATATGCATGTTTGGAGACATGATAGAAACTGTTCAATCAGTCTGTAAAAATACACATCATACGGTTGGCATAATGATGTACATTTAGGAGGAATAATTTTTAAAGCAAGTGTTGGCAGGTTGTCTTCATTAACAAACTTTTCGTCGTATATATCACTGTTCGTTTGTCCATCCCATGAATCTAACATAAGAAAGAACTGTTTTTGTTTCACATTTGACTGAAGAACTGTATCTAAAAATTTCTCAAAAGGCCCAGAAGTCAGTTTCCCTGAAATTGAACATGTTTACAACCACATTTTTAGTTCATCCTGTAATTCATTAACTATTAGTGCTGGTTCAGAGTAAACGGGGAACGAAAATGACAATGAGAACGAGAACGGACATATTGTTAAAATAAATGTATTTTAATGTGAACATTCACAATTAACTTTCACGTTCCCGTTCCCGGCTCCGGCAAGCTTCTCGTTAATTGTGAAAGCTCAAATTTAAATACATTTATTTTAACAATATTTCCGTTCTAGACGTTTTCGTTCCCGGTTTATTGTGAATCAGCCTTTACATTTACTCTAGGCCCAAATTTACGTCCAAGTTCCTGCGTACACAAAAACACTTTAGGTAATGTTTTCCCGAAGATGTTATTGCGTAGTGTGCAGTGTACGAATGTGTCGTTTCTTAAAAGCAACGACCCAGCTGTAACTTGCTGTGAAGTCCAACGAAGAACCCGAAATTGAATTTACACAAGTAAGGTCAGTTTCAACAGTGTTCATAAATGAGATATTAAGTATACAAAGACTCCTTTAAGCCACGATACGCGGTCGAACATCTGTACTAGCGTCTGGTATGCCACTGAAGATGGAGGAGCATTCCTCCGAAACAGGTTTGGTTTTTAACTGATTATACTAATTTTTAATTTAATAAGTGTTCATACAACTGTAATAAATTATATCTTTGTGTACTTAAGAACCCGAAAGTAGTGAAAGGCCGCCGCTAAAGCCCACTCCTGCAGTTTCTTGGTTGTCACTTGTTCATTCCTTCCCCTGGTCTCCACAAATCTGTCATACACCCACTTGTCTATCACCATCATTTTATTGTACCGAGTACCTCAAATTTCGATGTCTCTCCGCCACAATGCAAGAAGCCCCTTGTATTTTAATAGATGGGAACCCTGATGCTACAATGTATGCAAACTCCAGTTCGTGAGCCAAATTTACCACTTTTATTTTTGTGTACTGTGGTATCCGTTCGTAACTCTGGAGTTTTTCTGGATTTGTTGAAAATCCGACATATCACTCTCTTCTGTTGAGGTAGCGCTAGGTGTTTCTGTATCATTTTCAGGAACAGCTTCATCGAAGATTAATTCTTCTGTATCTTAGAACTTCAAACTTTCTAGTGCTTTCATGAATAAATTTACAGCTTCATCACCTATTTTCGAGACTGCAAATTTACTTCCGCTCTGGAGAGGTCTTCAATCAGTCCCAACTCTAGAAGCCGATGTGGTAACATAAAAAAATCTGTGATCTAACAAATTAGTAATCTTTCAAATTATGTTTAACGTAATTATTTTATTATTATTTTAGTGACTGTATTTTTTCTACTATGAATAAAAATTGATGCTAAATTTTCATAGAACAAAACCATTATACCATATGTATGCTGACGACTTGCAAATTTATTTGCATTTCCACCCTGACGAGACTAGTGACGCGGTAAACAAAATAAACGAAGACTTGAATTCGATTTCACTGTGGGCACACAAATTTGGATTAAGGTTAAATCCAGAGAAATCGCAAGCAATCGTAATGGGACATAATCGTCTACGAAGCACTCTTGATAGTAGTACTATACCACATATAATATTGAATGGGATTATTGTTAAATACAGTGAAACAGTTAAAAATCTTGGCATTTTTATGGATAGCGATCTAAATTGGAACAGTCAAGTAACACACATTTGCAAAAAAAAATTTTCTCAACTTCACGCCTTGTTCCATATGAAAGAATTTCTAGCACTTAGTCTAAAAAAGAATCTTATTCAGACGCTTGTAATTCCCCATTTTGATTATTGCGATTCCTTGCTAACTAATGTAAGTTCACTCTTAGCTGAGAGACTACAACGTGTTCATAATGTGTGCATACGATTCATCTGCAATCCTCGTAAATTTGACCATATAACACCTTCCCTCCAGTTACTTTCATGGGTGCGTCTGAAGGAACGAAGAACAATACATTCACTGTCTCTTCTGTTTAGAATATGCATACTTCTACTCCGAAATATCTGTTATCGCGCTTTTAATTTCTTACAACTCTTCGAAACCGACATCAAGCACTTCTTTCTATCCCTCATCATAGAACGTCTTTATACTCATCTTCCTATACTGTAGAAATACCTCGCCTCTGGAATTCGTTACCTAATGACGTCAGGGACTGCCGGACTTTATCACAATTCAATTTCATCACAATTCAAAATTGAATTGGACAAATTTGTCTTAGTTAATGTTTTTAGGTATTGCTAGAAGTATTGATTTTGTGTTTTGTTTTTCTTTTTTAATCCAGATTAAAATTGCAAGTTTCTTGTTTATGTTAGTTAATTAGTTAGGATACAATTAATTATGATACTTAATCACTAATTTAAAGTTGGTGTGATTGCAACCTTTGTATATTTTTGTATAGCTTTACTTTGTTTATAGTGTTTTTTCTCTCTCTCTCTCTCTCTTTATTTCTTGTGTAGCTTTACTTTGTATATAGTGTATTTTTTTCTGTGTGTTATTTCTATTATTGTATTTGTATTCCTGGTGTTGTGGAAGAAAAGGCCTGATGGCCTTAACTACACTGGAATAATTAAATAAATAAATAAATTATAATGATCATGGTAATTAATTTTAAAAAGTAGTAACACATAACGTCTTCACCTTGAAAATATCGCACCGTTCCCGCAAGAACAGCTTTATTGACATTTCCGCATTCACCGAAACGTCGGGCGACTGTTTGTGTCCTTGTCACTTGACATTATTGAACAGGTAGAAGAAAATCAACAAACAATAATTATAATAAGTAAAAAATAATAGGCTTAATATCAAAACAAAAAATATTATAACGTATTGTAAACTCGGGTACAGAGATCGAAGACATCAGTCTGTGTTGCCGTGTGAGCGGTGATTAACTTGCATGCAACAGCGACTCAAGAACACTTGATAGTATTTCATGCTTTATTTTTTTTATGACTAAGGGCCTGTGGTAAAGAAAGCCGAGACAATATGGGTCGTTTTATTTTTGGTGTATTTTCACCAAACAAATCCCCATACAAAACTGTCACATCGATCTGAGAACCTCTCCTTGTCAGTGTAATTGAGTTGATCTTCTTTTGAAACACATTATACACAGATATTTCAGATGTTTAACAAAACTTAATACAAATTTAAAAACTTTCTTACTTGGCAATCCAGTGCACGTACAGTAAGTATTAATTTATTACTGCCTCCTATTGAGACCACTTCAGTTTTCAATCCTATTTCATGTTCCAGAAAATAATTTTCAGTGTCCAACGCTTGGAGAACTAAGAGAAAGACTATCAGTAGCCAAGCGAGTAGAGCAACAAGTTAATATTAGAAGATTCCATATTCCGAAATTAAAGGACGAGGAAACTAAGCAACATTATCAGGTCGAAATTTCAAATAGGTTTGCCGTATTAGCAAGTTCTGACGAAGTTGAGGAAGAGTTAGATGTTAATAGCATGTGGGAAAATATCCGAGATAATATCAAAATTGCAGCTGTACAGGGCATAGGTTTGAATAATTTCAAGGGAAAAATTGTTCCGGGGCCGGATATCGATCCCGGGACCTCTGGTTGAACGTACCAGCCTTCTACCAACTGAGCTACCCGAGAACTCCACCCGACACCGTCTCAACTTTTCCCTTCAACTTCCAAGTCTCACAGAGATTGTGTGCACTCGATGTGGGTCTCTGGCGTTTCGTCAGCCCACGCGAGTTGTGCGGATATAAAGGGAAAAGTTGAGACGGTGTCGGGTGGAGTTCCCGGGTAGCTCAGTTGGTAGAGCGCTGGTACGTTCAACCAGAGGTCCCGGGATTGATACCCGGCCCCGGAACAATTTTTCCCTTGAAATTATTCAAATCTGCTTTACAGGGAGCTTTACCTGAAAGACTGGATTTGCAGAGCATAGGTTATTACGAAACTGAGAAAAAGAAACCGTGGTTTGATGAAGATTGTTACATGGTAGTAGAAAGAAGGAAACAGGCAAAATTGAAATTCTTACAGGATGCAATTGAGAAGAGAGATAATTATTTCAATAAAAGACGGGAAGCAAATCGTACGCTTAGGAATAAAAAGAGAGATTACTTGAAGGAAAAACTGAATGAGATAGAAACAAATAGTAAGAATAAAAACATTAGAGATGTATATAAGGGCATAAAGGAATTCAAGAATGGATATCTGGCAGGGGTAAAAGTAATCAAGGATGAGAATGGTGACTTTCTTGCAGACTCTCCATCAATCCTAAACAGATGGAAAAACTATTTTGGGCAACTACGAAATATACATAGGCCAAATAGAAATCATCGGGACGAAATTGAAATACAAACTGCTGAGCCATTTATACCCGAATTTATACTTGAGGGAGGTGGGATATGATGATAGAGACTGGATTGATCTTGCTCAGGATAGGGACCTATGGCGGGCTTATGTGAGGGCGGCAATGAACCTCCGGTTTCCTCAAAAGCCAGTAAGTAAGTAAGTAAGTAAGTCTCCAACGCTGTTGAAGTTGCATGTTGTACATTCGGTATCTATTTGGCACAATTTTCTCCCACTGCTGCATTTCTCACAGAAGGCTACATTGTAATTGGGGGGGGACATGGGAATTTGAGAATGTAGTAGTCAATGTACAGGGATTTTGGTTAGGTAATGTTCTCTTCTATTACAAATATAGAGCAAGGCATGGACTTAATACTATTCTCTTCTTTTTCGTCTTGTTAGATTCTGCATGAGGAAAATCCTTATATTTACTTAAATTTCTGAGGAAAAAACAGGGGTGGGGGACAATTTCCTTCAATGTCATTTTTAAAGTGAAAAGCAAACTAGGCAGTACTTTGAAGGTTCTCTGTCAGCTATCCTGCATAACAATACATAAAATCATGTACTTAGGTACAATAGAAAGAGCCGTAGGCATACATTTTCTTAATTATAACTTTGGTATTTGTGTATGAAGATACGTCTTTTATACAAACTAACATCGTTTATCCATTTCATTTCTTTATTCTTCTCGTTAAGAAAATGAAAAAAAAAATAATAACCTGCAAGAAACTGTCACTAGTGTTCGCAGTCAGTCGAAACACAACCATAGCGATGTACTAAGGTAAGCGTCCACTACATCGTATCGCACGGATCGGAAAAAGACTATCTTTGCTGTAATTGTTATGTAACCGCGTTCACTACATCGTATCGCACGCATCGCATCTCGGCAAATCAGTCCACGTTTCTCAGATGAGCAACTTTTCCGATGTGTGCGATCATGGCCTTCTTTAATAAATCAATTTCAATTGGTCAACTGATACTATTATGTTGTGCCATGTTCAGTGTCGCGCCAAAATGGCAGACGGAAAACTTATTTCGCTTGAACAAAATTGCGAAGAATTATATAATTTGAGGCGTTCCTATTACAGTAATCAAGTCATTTCTTACATATATATTGTGTAACCAATATTTCTTTCGTTTCTTCCTCTTCAATTAAGACGCATGAAGCAATTACACAATTATTCGCTAACAGACGTAATTAATAGACCTAACCTCAACGCCTCTGTTTTCAGCAATGTCAATATCGTACGACGTCATGTTTTAAACAGCTAATAGGGGAATCCGATGAGGCGATGAGGTGGAGCCGTTACAGTGAACGCACTGCACTTAAAATATCCGTTGCGTGCGATTCGTACGAGGAGTGCGATACGATGTAGTGAACGCGTACCTCTAGTATACTGAAATAACTAGGTCTTCTATACTTTGAATGTATACAGACACGCACACAAAAAAATTCACAAAACTTGTAACAAATGCACTTAAAGCCACTTAAACTATTTTCCTACTTTAACACTATAAACGCGCTACCAATTTATAACATCACAATACACGATTCAGAAATGAGAGTTGTTTGTAAAACAAGATGCCGTCGATGGCGATTCATTGTAGTGATGCTTCACTTATGTGCAGTGGCTATAGTGGTGTGGCGCGCCGTGTCCAGAGCTGCTTCGTCGGCGAGCCCCTACCACGCCGTAGCGGAGAAGTGAGAAATGTGTTCCCAGATTGAAGCAGCGGAAAGCCGCCATTTGTTTGGAAGAAAACGCGCGGGATTTCGAAACCGCTATTTGAATACGCGTTGTATCGCGTATCCGAAAGCTAAATGTTTTTTATTTACAGGAACAATACTTCCTTTGCGATATACCGTTAATACCGTGTTTCAGCTGTCAGCAGAGTTGCTAGGTTTTCTGCGAGGGAATCGGGATCAGAAGCTAATATAAAACATTAGACTTATGAACACTTTATCATAAGATTTATAGTTGTTTTCTGTAAAGTAGTGTTCGCGTACTTTTAATGTAATATTTGCCTCCTTGAGAAACGCTAAAATACGAAGGACACATAATAGAGTGAACTGCTATAGACTAATCCTTTTTTCTTTTATTGACCACGAATGTGTTTTAACCATTAGCTACTAAATTAACTTTACAACTTTTCTTTTTCGGAACAGATACTGTACCAGTATATCTGACGATGAATCCATGTTTAAGCATAGTTCACTAAACTATAAAACGCAGGAATTGTATGTGTCTGTTGTTAGTGTAAAATACGATATCAAAACGCTACCTTTTCTGCCACTCAACGCACCTAAAATACACAATGGTTATTAAATGCGAGAGCAGCAACTAGGTACTGAAACAGATTAATCAACAATGAGGTAGAACTAGGGGAACTATTATCTTGCGAGTAGAGTTGCCTTACGGCAATTAGCTGGGTTACCTCACAGATTACTAAATTTTCATGGGTTACCTCTATGTTTACAATGTTACCATTTGAATCAATATATAAATAAAAATACCGTATAATAGGAAATGCAGACTAACTTGTTTAAATTATGTTCTAGGCTATTATCCCTCAAATCGGGATTTTTATCAATCTCGGGATTCAACCAGGAAATTGGGAGAATCCAGCCTAAATTGGGATACCCGGCAACCCTGGCTGTCAGACTTGCATCATTTTCATAGGAACTCTGAATGTGAATATTCATAATCACGGTTAATAAAAGACTTAGGGTCGTATTCATAGACATTCTTAGTGCGGGCTTTCGGTGGATGATCAGCGAACTAACGTTTTTCGTATTCATGAACCAGTGTCAGCGATATGATATGATATGAATCTGTTTTAGCACGTTCGTAGCCCAGGCTAGCGAAATGTCTATGAATAGCACCCCTAATGTCTACTTTTTAATTTAATCTATAGGTTCAACTGCTGTATGAAATCAAAGAGCATTATTATTGTTATTATTATTATTGTTATTAGTTGTAGTAGTAGTAGTAGTATAAAATTGTTTCATTAATCCGTAACTAAGACAAGAGTTAATTTCAAATCAGTCATATAAAAAAATTAACCGTTTGTAATTTATACAGTTTCTGTATCTTCAAATTCGGCGAATAATTATTCATATATATGCACTGAAGCAACAGCTGTTTGAAAAAAAGGAAGGATATGGAGTGGATGAAGGACAATAACAATGTATAATAACGTAGTTTGAAAGGTAAGAACTATCTTCGAAATGAGTTGAACACACTGAATGATTCATTGTAGGTAGAAATTCTCTCTGCGGATTGCACCTAACCACTTTCGATTAAGGGAATCTTTATTCATAGGAAACCTGAAGCACAAACAATAGTATAAGTACAATAGTTTGTCTTCTGTAATATAACAGGGAGCAAAAATCATTGTAGAAGTTAAAGATAAACTAATAGGCCTAAGTGAAATGTAACATTCCTTCCTTCTTTATCGTTACATCCGTGTGCATTGCTGCAATTAAAAACAGCACACGAACGAAACATACTTATTCAGCTCCACCAAACAAATGGCCGCTCGTCGACTGTTCAATTTGGGAGCATAACACTAGCGCCAGTGAGCGGTCTAGCGGTTATTTAGTAAGTCTATGGCTATGCGAAACGTAACCTCATCGGTCTCAACTACAAACAGTGCGTTTGATTTGTTATCATAGGCGCTAGGACATTATAATGTTTAGCAGTGTGGCAAATATATTCCTCATCTGGTAGCTCGGCAACGAAAGAACAAAAAATGGCGAACGTTACTCTACCTACCTAGACTTTATAGAGCCTTCACTTCCTAAGACGTAAGCAAAGAGAAGGAGTCACGCCGGGAATAACAGCGTCGAGACTATAGTACATGACATAGCTCTTCACAGATATACATCATGCATAGCGTCGCCCGCCGAGTGGTATGCAACTTGGACATGGTTCACAGTCTTGCCATCTATCCTTAATATATGGAACCCGAACCACACTGTGAAGTGAGTAGGCATTGGAAACACACACACACATTATAATACTACTGGGTATTTCAATATCTTCTTTTCGAAATATGACTGACGTGTACATTCTGAGGAGTTTGTCACTTTATGTAGTTGCGTAGAGAATACAAGAAGTACGGTGTTCTAAAATTGAAGTCATTTTAAGAGCATTTTGCTGTTACGTGCTACTTGTAAAATATATATATATCAGCTAGTAGTGGTACAAATACAATTTAGTTCCGCTCCATTTAGATTTCCTTCGTAAACTGTCGTTGGCAATATTTCATTATGAAAACTCCCCTTTTAATTTCTTTAACAGCAATTTAAAGCTCCTCATGCTATACAAATTATACAGAGCGTTCGCCTACGGGTGGGGCCAGGAAAGCGGCCTGCCTGCGGTGTCGCTTGCGGGAATCGTCTATCCGTAAGCTTCCGCTTTCTATACTATACTCTGTAGAGTTTTAATTTTAAAAGTTTAGCAGCAGTAAAGACTGATGTTTTTGAAACACTAACTTCCTGTGAAACACGTCTTAAGAGATTTATTAGGAGAGCGTGTAAATGATGCACTGATTTCATCAATTTTTTCTCCCGTCAATACTCTTCGTTTTCGCTTAGGAATTGTAGCATTTATCGATCATTGGAGATTTATCCTTCGAAGAGGTGGACAAATTTAAATATCTTGGAGCAACAGTAACAAATATAAATGGCACTCGGGAGCAAATTAAACGCAGAATAAATATGGGAAATGCGTGTTATTATTCGGTTGAGAAGCTCTTATCATCCAATCTGCTGTCCAAAAATCCGAAAGTTAGAATTTATAAAACAGTTACATTACCGGTTCTTCTGTATGGTTGTGAAACTTGGACTCTCACTCTGAGAGAGGAACATAGGTTAAGGGTGTTTGAGAATAAGGTGCTTAGGAAAATATTTGGGGCTAAGAGGGATGAAGTTACAGGAGAATGGAGAAAGTTACACAACACAGAACTGCACGCATTGTATTCTTCACCTGACATAATTAGGAACATTAAATCCAGACGTTTGAGATGGGCAGAGCATGTAGCACGTATGGGCGAATCCAGAAATGCATATAGAGTGTTAGTTGGGAGACCGGAGGGAAAAAGTCCTTTAGGGAGTCCGAGACATAGATGGGAGGATAATATTAAAATGGATTTGAGGGAGGTGGGGTGTGATGATAGAGACTGGATTAATCTTGCACAGGATAGGGACCGATGGCGGGCTTATGTGAGGGCGGCAATGAACCTTCGGGTTCCTTAAAAGCCATTTGTAAGTAAGTAAGTAAGTAAGTTGTCCTTCATTTGTTAACAAGACGTCTAACAGTTTCTCTACCCGAAATTGTAGCACCCGGATATTTCACTTCAGATTGCCTACGCACCTCTCTACATGACTCTGTTTTCATTTATACATCATACATAAAAACTCTCTGTTGAAGCATGAATTTTGCGTTTTGCATTATTAACAAATTTTAGACACACGCTGAATATTTAAGCAACTGTGTCAAGAAACTGCACTGTACGTGTTATATACTGCAACATCTGGCTCACAACTGATAACTTGTCGACCTTTATGTCCTTGATTGTCGAGCGTGTCTCAACAACTGCGCGCACAAAGCGGCGTATCAGTACATGCCGCTTTCCTGGCCCCACCCGTAGGCGAACGCTCTATATTAATAACATTATTGCGTCACTAAACAGAGTTTACAAGCATTTGCGATATTTTACTGATGATTTGTATATTGTATAAATTGCCAAACAACACTGTCACTTCAATAAAAACGCAAAAGTATTTTTTTTTAATTATTTACTTAAAAGATTGGATTTCCAGCTCCAATATAGTATTATTTCAATTGATCTAATGAATACAAGATGAAATTTACATTTAATATGTCAGTTCACATGCGAAGATGGCCCTCCGTGTTCTACAGCAGCTTTGCATTCCATGCTTCAATGCTATCGAGAACACAATAACCTTGATGAGAAGTCGCTGAATGGAATATGACGTCATAAATATTCGACTGTTGCACTGCCACGACCGAACACGATTCACACGAACACCAAACTCTGGGTGTGTTCCATTTCACACGAACACCTCCCCCTCCTGACCGGGGCCCGTCCTTGCATTGCCGTTGTGAGTCGTGTTCGTCTGCGGGGCGACCACTACGACACTCCGCTGAACTAGAGGAACCGGGTTCGAGTTGTTGGTTGTTGCTAGAGAGTATGTCATCTTGTACTGCTGTGCTGTCCGCATGCATAACCCGTACCTGTGCAAACAAAACATTCCTTCTGTAACCAGGGGAGGAAATACACAATGACCATTCTTAGTTCTTCATCACTAAGGAGCGGATTCCTATGTGATTAAATATTCTTTTTGCGTGTGATAAAACACAATTAACAAAGTTAAAAATTCTGAACATGCAGTTTCAAGTTTAAAACCCGAATTTTATTTCACATAAAAACACATATTTTTCACAAAAAATATGTAAATACATATTTTCAGGAAATCTATTATAAACACATAAATCTTAAGGGCCGTATTCATGGACATCTCGCTAGCCCATGCTACAAGCGTCTAAACTAGCCCCGGTTATAGCCAGGTTACTTTTAAGGGATTCATAGACGCCGATTAATCAGTGGCTACGTTAGTCTGCGTATTACCATTGGAACATGTTACACGATGCTGGATATATTACAGCGCATGTGCTCAGATGCAAGCAAATCTGGATCGTTTCTGTTTATTTGTGAGGTTATTGGCGATTTTAAACTACAATAAACTATTTGTTTTTTCTTCTGTGGTAATAAAAGCAAGAAATATACATGAAAGCGTGGGGGTAATTCGACTACACAAGAAAAACATGTCCAAAATGTAAGTAGAAATAGTATAATATTATACGTCATATGTTTAGGTTAGGCCTAGACGTAACTATTATGAAATAACGGATTTCAAAGAATGAATTATTCTAATTCAGTATATATTAATTTACTTTTAGTTGAAGAAATAACTAAAAACAATTGGTGGAGGATGCACTGCTCCCAAAATTGATGACGCAGGCAACAATATAATGTATAGGCCTAATTAATTCAGAATAATTACAAAACTCAGAGAAATCAGTAGGCTAAAAGTGCTTAATAAGAGGGAAATATTGAGGAGAACATTCCGATATTAAATTTTTTTATCACGACATAATGCATAGGCCTAATTATATCAGAACAATTACAAAAGTCAGAGAAAATAGTATGCTAAAAATGCTTAATAAGAGGGAAATATTGAGAATAACCTTCTGATATTAAATCTGTATCACTACATCTAGCGTAATAACGGATTGTAGTTAGAAATTGTGTCTCAATTGAAATTGGTTAAGACGCAGCAACACTATCAATCTCACATTTTCCGTAGTGAATCAGGTAAGTTTCTAAAATGAACATCATGAGACGTTCTAAATACATTAATTTTGTAATGTATATTTTCCTCCGTCTCGTTTAACGAATTCGACGAAGAAAAGCCACATTATAAACTTTATAGCGAGCCATGTTGCAGTTAGCCCACCTTCTAAACTACACTACTGGGGGAGGCTAAAATTTAGCCGCCCAAACCCTGCTTAGCACGCGTACTATCGCTAACACTGGTTTATGAATACGAAAAACGTTAGTTCGCTGATCATCCACCGGAAGTAGCTATTTAGCCCGCTCCAAGAATGTCTATGAATAGGGCCCTAAGAGTTTTTTTGTTTAAATAATTTTTACAAGAACTTTTAAATATTTTAAAACTAAATCAATTATATCACTCAGAAGTACGTTATCTCTTTTAAGAATTCTTGGTTGCTTCGTGTTTCTAAGCGCTCCGTGGTGTATCCGTGATCCATTTTCGTAATAGTATCGCCACAAGCTCTGAGAACTGCTATGCAGCATATCAGTGTTATTATTAGAGAATAACTTAACATGGACAAGGAGGAGAGATCTTGCAACGCATAATTAGGAATGTTTATTGTTGCTGAAGATGATTTCATTCCACGTTTTGTTTGTGAAACACAACAGATAAGAGCTCGGGTATGAACATTATTTAATTTAAACAAATCTCTCGCCTCTCACTCATGTCCATCAAGTAAGGCAATATATCTTATTGTGATTCCCTGTTACTGGCTTCATCAATCGATATCCTTCAAGATATACTGAAAGATGGTTGTTTAAAAAACGATTTGGCTTTCCTATTAGCAAATCTAAGCTTTTTGTGTGACACCATAAAAAACTCGAAACATCCAAAAACCTGTTGTCTGAAACAGGGAGGTGCGTGCCGTGGAAATTAAACTAGACTCGCTACCAGGTTCAGAAGCACAATTACTAAAGGACAAATTCCAGAATGTGTTGGGGAAAAACAGTGGGTAGGCTATAAAAAATGTATGAAGTTGCTCAAGTATTGGAGGATGTGTTACTGATATTCCTCTCTTTAAATATACACATCTGACGTCCTGTGATGTGAAAAGATCATTTTCACAGTATAAGTTGTTGCTCAAAGATAATCGGCATGCATTTGTGATGAAGAATTTGGAAATGACCTTTGTTGTTCACTGCAATTCTCGGCCAACTACTAGCACTCAAGTGTGTTTGGTGAGCACCTAGTAACATTTTTTTTTCAAGCTAAATATGGTATTTTTGTCATATTTCAAATAAATATTTTTTGTTTTATTTTAGCAAATAATTTCGTACTTTTTAGCACATAAAAAAAATATATTTAAAATTTTTACCACATAAAAATCCGCTCCCTATTCATTACACACAAAATTTACCACAGTTTTTATGAAAAATTGTACAATGAAACTTGTGTTGTGTGTAATTTCAGGGTAATTGCTTAAATTACGTACAAATCAAAATTGCGTATAACTAAGATTTGATTATAAGATAATTTTTGAATTACTTGGAATCAGTTTAACACAACATACAGAGCTGGGAGCACTTAAGAATTCTTTTAGCTAAGCTTATAAAAATGTATTTTAATGAATAGAATGTAAGTAGAATTTAATGTTTAATTTTTTGTAAATGCACTGCATAATTATATTTACTATGATTTTATATGCAATCATGAATTGTAATTTTAAGTTATCTTAATTTCATTATGTTTTATACTATCCATGTATTGTGGGTCCCTAACACCACGGCATGGCGCGTCCTCAGATTGCGGATAGAGGAGACGGCCTCCAGATATGGAGGGTAGCTGCGAATATATTGAATAAGCAGTCGCGGACAGCCGCTGAGGGGTGGTCCTCCAGCTTGGGGGTTGGGCAAAGGGCTAACAATCCATCACCGTAGAAAACAGCTTGTTACGTATCCCTATAATAAGCCTCGGAATAGGACTGATTCTCTGGCACGACCAGAGCAAAGGAATAAGGTTTTGAGATTTGGCACTTGGAACGTAACTAGTCTTTATAGAACAGGAGGGGTAACATTAGTAGCAAAAGAACTAGCTAGATATAGAATAGACTTTGTGGGAGTACAAGAGGTTAGGTTAGATGGGAAAGGCATATCACAAATAGGCGATTACTTGTTGTATTGTGGGGAAGGAAACGATAATCACCAATTAGGAACAGAATTCTTTGTTCATAAAAGAATAAAATCAGCGTAAAAAAGGTCGAATTTATTAGTGACAGGTTATCATATTTAGTATTTAAAGGTAGATGGTGCGATATCATAGTTATAAATGCTCACGCCCCTACAGAAGAGAAAGACGACGATATTAAGAATAGATTCTATGAGGAATTGGAACATATGGTACTTTTGATCAGTTATCTAGATATCACATGAAAATTTTATTGGGGGATTTCAGCGCTAAAGTAGGACGGGACGATATTTTTTTAACCAACTATTAGAAAAGAGAGCCTACACTTAAATAATAATAATAATAATAATAATAATAATAATAATAATAATAATAATAATAATTTATCTAGGGACTAGTAATGACAATGGTGTTAGGTTAGTCAACATTGCGACATCAAAAAATTTAATTGTCAAAAATGCAACATTCTCCCATAAGGATATACATAAATATAGTTGAACTTGTCCAGATGGATTGACACAGAACCAAATAGATCACATCTTGATAGATAAAAGAAGACATACTAGTATAGTAGACATTCGAACTTTCAGGGGGGCAGACTGTAATTCTGACCATTATTTGGTAATTGGAGAATTAAGAGAAAGACTATCAGTAGCCAAGCGAGTAGAGCAACAAGCTAATATTAGTAAATTCAATATTCTGAAATTAAAGGACGAGGCAACTAAGCAACATTATCAAGTGGAAATTTGGAATTGGTTTGCCGCTTTAGGAAGTTCCGACAAAGTTGAGAAAAAGTTAGATGCTAATAGCGTGTGGGAAAATATAAGAGATAGTATCAAAACTGCAGCTGAGCAGAGCATAGGTTATTATGAAACTAGGAAAAAGAAATGGTGGTTTGATGAAGATTATTGCAAGGAAGAAAGAAGGAAACAGGCAAAATTGAAATTCTTGCAGGATTTAGTTGAGGAGAACAGAGATAATTATTTCAATGAAAGAGAGAAACAAAGTCATATACTTAGGAATAAAAAGAGAGGTTACTTGAGGGAAAAACTGAATGAGGTAGAAACAAATAGTAAGAATAAAAACATTCGAGATTTATATAAGGGTATAAAGAAATTTAAGTACGGATATCAGGCAAGGGTAAACGTGTTTAAGGATGAGAATGGTGACTTGCTTGCAGACTCTCATTCAATGCTGAACAGATGGAAAAATTATTTTCGGCAACTACTAAATATACATAAGTCTAATAGAAATCATCGGGACAAAATTCAAATACAAACTGCTGAGCCATTTATACACTTTCAGAAGTCGAAATTACGATAGAAAATTTGAAAAGGTACAAGTCTTCAGGTATCGATCAAATTCCAGCAGAATTAATACAAGAGGGTGGAAGAGCAGTATCTAGCGAAATTTATAAACTTGTACTTGCAATTTGGGAAAAGGAAATTGTACCAGAACAATGGAAGGAGTCCATAATCGTACCTATTTTTAAGAAGGGGGACAAGACTAACTGTGGTAACTTTCGAGGAATATCAATTTTGCTGACGTCGTACAAAATTTTGCCTAATATTCTTTTGAGAAGATTAACTCCATACCGAGATGAAATTATTGAGGATCATCAGTGTGGTTTTAGGCGTAATAGATCGACTATTGATAACATTTTTGTATTCGACAGATAATGGAGAAAAAATGGGAGTATAAGGGTACAGTACATCAGTTATTCATAGATTTCAAAAAAGTAATGGCCTATGACTCGGTTAAGAAAGAAGTTTTATGCAATATCGTTATTGAATTTGGTATTCCCAAGAAACTAGTTCGATTAATTAAAATGTGTCTGGGTGAAACTTAGAGCAGAGTCCGTATAGGCAATTTCTATGTGATGCGTTTCCAATTCACTGTGGGCTAAAGCAGGGAGATGCACTATCACCTTTACTTTTTAACCGACCCGCTCCGTCCCTAGCCCTAGTAGAGGGTAGATACGTTTAACCAATGATCCCTCGAAATTATCTCAATAATTTCATCCACGTACGGAGTTAATCTGCTCAAAAGAATGTTGGACACAATTTGGTACGACGTCAACAGAAGTGATATTCCTCGAAAGCTACACAGTTAGTCTTTTGCGCTTTCTTAAAAATAGGTACAATTATGGACTCCTTCCATTGTTCTGGTTCAATTTCCTTTTCCCAAATAGTAAGTACAAGCTTATAAATTGCGCTAGATAATGCGCTTCCACCCTCTTGTATTAATTCTGCTGGAATATGATCGATACCTGAAGACTTGTACCTTTTCAAATTTTCTATCGTAATTTCGACTTGTGAAAGTGTGGGATTGGGTATAAATGACTCAGCAGTTGGTGTTTGAATTTCGTTCCGATGATTTATATTTGATGTATGTACCCGTAGTTGCCCAAAATATTTTTACCATCTATTCAGGATTGAACGAGAGTCTGCAAGCAAGATACCATTCTCATCCTTAATCACGTTTATCCTTGCGTGATATCTGTGCTTAAATAAAATTCCTTTATGCCCTTGTTTCTACTTCATTCAATTTTTTCTTCAAATATTCTCTTTTGTTATTCATATATTTATTTATTTTCTGATTGGATAAAATTACAGGAATCTGTGCCATTAACTCATGTAGATCATTTTGTAAGTACCTTTATTTCTACACGTTTCGAATTTGACATACATTATTTCGGAATATGTATGATATGAACTTTCTGGTGTTAAATTTTAACGTACCTTGTTAACATGTTTCGACCTATCACAAATGCCAACCACACCTACAGAGACATCAGCACAGACATGGAAATATTGCACATCCAACCAAAAAGCCAGAAACTCGACACACTAGAACAATATGAAATATACAGGCACACGAAAACACACCCCAACGATATTCTCAACACAGAACTCAATTTCAAAACACATACACTCTTTGACTCTACACTACGAACGCACCCACACAGGAAACAAGAGGCGCCAAGTCCAACAACGGCCAGTTCCGAAGATGACCGAAAATAGGTCGAAACATGTTAACAAGGTACGTTAAAATTTAACACAAGAAAGTTCATATCATACGTATTCCGAAGTGATACAGTGTTAAAAGTTGTGTAATCAAGATGTATTACATTATTTTATAACTAACATGTTATATGATTTTTCAGAAACACACAACAAATTTACTCTATTTTTCGTATTAAAAAAATTAAGAGACGTGAAAGCCATTTGGACTATTCTATTACTCTGATCATTAATGACTTGTAAATGACTTTATTGGCACACAGGAAACAGACAGACAGACAGACAGATCATATGTCAAGAGAGCTTTTATAGGACGTGCGCTAATGGCATATGGAGGAATAACTTATTTATTTTGTTCACATTTAGAGTAATAGTTCGTTTTTCGAATTACTTAGTTTTAAACTGGTATGCTAAGATGTACTCACTCTAGTTAAGGAACTTGGCAAATCTTAAGCCTGTGTCTGAGAATATTTTAATAAAACTGCTCTATTTATACCATTCAGTTGTCATATATCAGTGCCACTTCAGGTGTGAGGACACTGAATTTGGGGTATAAATTATGAATTTTTATGCTTTTATGTTTATAAATTGGCCCTGCATGTCTAGAGAATATTACCACAATCAGTTTAAATTTCTACATTGCGTTTATATTGTGATATGACGCCATTTTCAAAGTCCGAATTGTAAAATTATTCACGTATTACGCTGTAGTACCAATTTGTATTAGGAAACTATAAACAGCTAAATGTCAGCATTTCTATGTTAAATGTGCGAGATAGGTATGACCCTGGTGATTCTTAGACTGTATGAGGTAAGCAGTACAATGTACAGAACGTTAGAAACCTTTATTTCAAAACTAGAATTTTAGTCGCTTGTAGACTTTCAAATTGATGTTACTTTTAAATTACTATAGACATCACTATAGAATTTTTACAGCCTACTTTCTAAAGTAGGGGAGACTGTTGTACCTTTAACATAGTGTACCTTTGAAAATTTTTTGTTTTTGTTTTTTTTTTTTTTTTTTTTTTGCTTCTACCTAGAGGACTCTAACTGAAGTAGGTTGTAGAGAAAGCCGCTAGGTAGCTCTGGTCGTAGTTTCAGTTTGATTTACTGTAAAGTCTGGATTCTGTGGAGAAACAAATTTTTAGTACCAAAAGTAAACATTTTGTTCATTAATATATGCTTTCTAATACAAAACCAAATTGTATTTGTTGCTATCAATCAAGTACAGTGTCTTCCCTGTCATTTGGTGTGTAATAACATATTTTAATTTCAATGATTTATTTGAATCTCTAGTTTTCGGAGCCATATTTGTTTAAAAGTGCATCCTCTTGTACCTTTGAACACAAAACATCTTGTACCATGAAACATGTTCCAAGGTACACGATACTATCGGTTTTTTGTTTTTGTTTTATTTTAAGATCATGTCACGAAGTAAGTCTGGAGTTAAGAGGTCCCCAATTGATTCGGATGCCTTGAAGAAAGCTGTCGAACCTGTTATTGCTCCTCCAGGAAATAAAATCTAAATCAGAGACGCCTGCTCCGGTTTATGATGGAAAATACATTTTAAATATGATCGTCAGTTCTTAAGACTATATTTCCATCTCTAGTCCATGTGTTCCAACTTACAAGAGGGTATGTTCCTAGGTACATGAACCTGTTGTACCTTTGAACACATTACATATATCTTCATTTTATTTTTTCCATCCTTAATAAATCTGTAAAACAGGAAAATACATACAGGACATTGTAAAGGAATCTTCAATAATTATTTCAACAATTTTTTCATTTTAAAAATTTAATTTCACAAAATAAAAAAAAAATAAAATTTGAAAAGTGTTTAAAGGTACAACAGTCTCCCCTAATCCAAACGAACAGTTTCTATAAAATGTTGCTATTCTGAGTTGTCACCGTTTTCAGTTTATCTGAACAATGAGTTTGAAATCCTGTAAGACGGTCTGTAGGCATGGCAGCAAAATACCATAACATCGGAGTATGTAAAAAATTGAAAAAAAAAATATATATATATATATATGTTGTTGTTGTTTTCTAATGCCAGGCATTTGACAATGAAGTCATTTGACCTCTTGCACTCCAATATTTTTCAAAGATATTATCATGACCAGCCACTGAAGCACAGATTTTGAGAAGTTCCGAATCCATTTCTTGGTTTGAGTTGCACAATGGACAGTTAGGGGACTGATATATTCCAATTCTAAATATAATATATATATATATATATATATCGGTGCCCTTAGTGTTACTATTCATATTAAAGAAAACCATTGTTTATTTACGCTTTTGATAACTACAATCTACAAGCCACGTATAGTAATGAAGTTGTAGGTCTACAAAGCGTTAGGGGACTGGCCACATAATTAGACCGCTACGAAGTTCGTCTATACCCAGGCCGTTGCACCTTGCACCTGACAGCTTTGCGTAGGCCTAATGTTGGTAATAAGAGATGCGACGTTGCCACAATGACAACTCACTATACAACAAGTGACTTTTTATTTAGTTGGTTATTTAACGACGCTGCATCAACAACGAGGTTATTTAGCGTCGATGAGATTGATGATAGCGAGATGGTATTTGGCGAGATGGCCGAGGATTCGCCATAGATTACATGGCATTCACCTTACCGTTGGGGAAAACCTCGGAAAAAACCCAACTAGGTAATCAGCCCAAGCGGGGATCGAACCCGCTCCCGAGTGCAACTTCAAACCAGCAGGCAAGGATCTTAATCGACTGAGCCAGGCCGGTGGCTAACAACAGCTGACTTAACTTACGCGAAATTTGCTATTCTGCTTCGTTAATTCAAATTGTAATTATTATGTAACTCCGTTGTTCATTACTGCACTCTTAGTGAGGCGAAAAGTTTTATGTTCACTGCATTAAGTTTTCTGCAGGAATGGTTGGACGCCGTATACATTATGGTCAAATTTCTCCTCCTGCTCGTGAAATTGAAGAGTAATAATTATTTAGCCACGCAAAGGATTCTCACTACGATGTTCTTTGCGACATTTCACAGCAGTGCTACAAAATTGTATTTTTATAATAGTGCACGTCCTCAGGTTGCGGAGAGAGGAGACGGCCTCCAGATATGGAGGGTAGCTGCGAATATATTGAATAAGCAGTCGTGGACAGCCGATAAAGGGTGGTCTCTCCAGCTTGGGGGTTGGGCGAAGGGCTAACAACCCATCACCGTAAAAAACAGCTTGTTACGAAACTTAACAATAAGCCTCGGAATGAGACTGATTCACTGGCACGACCACAGCAAAGAAATAAGGTTATAAGTTTCGGTACGTTTATAGAACAGTTATATTACCGGTTGTTCTGTATGGCTGTGAAACTTGGACTCTCACTTTGAGAGAGGAACAGAGATTGAAGGTTTTTGAGAATAAGGTTCTTAGGAAAATATTTGGGGCTGAAAGGGATGAAGTTACAGGAGAGTGGAGAAAGTTACACAACGCAGAGCTGCACGCATTGTATCCTTCACCTGACATAATTAGGAACATTAAATCCAGACGTTTGAGATGGGTAGGGCATGTAGCACGTATGGGCGAATCTAGAAATGCATATAGAATGTTAGTTGGGAGGCCAGAGGGAAAAAAGACGTTTGGGGAGGCCGAGACGTAGATGGGAAGATAATATTAATATGGATTTGAGGGAGATGGGATATGATGGTAGAGACTGGATTAATCTTGCTCAGGATAGGGACCAATGGCGGGCTTATGTGAGGGCGGCAATGAACCTCCGGGTTCCTTAAAAGCCAGTAAGTAAGTAAGTAACACACAAATTACGCACGTAGTAGCAACAACATGTAGCAAACCGACAACATAGCATTGCCCTGCATAGCAGCAGTAACAGCTGATAGAAAATGCTACGTTCTGATTGGTTGAGGAGGCTACCGCACAGCGTTTTAAAATTTATTCGTTGAAAGGGTTGCCAACGTAAATAACAACTGTCAAGTGCAAAGTTACAACGACCTGGGTATAAACGGTAGAACGAAGGTGAAGTACGTGCCTTGCCAGGAGCATGAAGAGGTCCTTGCGGTACTGCGCGGTGAGAATGGCGTAGAGGTACGGGTTGGCGCAAGAATTGAGCGGATAGAAGAACACCAGTAGGATTTTGGAGCGCGTGACGTCGATGAGCGGGTAGCCAGCCACAGCGGTGAGGCCGAAGAAAGCAATGGGCGCCCAACACGCGAAATCGGTGAACACCAGCAGAGCCATCTTCTTTGCGACCGTCATCTCGCCGGCTGAGGCGGAGCCGCCACTGCGCCGCGTGTCGTGCCCCAGGGACAGATAGATCTGCGCGTAGCAGATGCAGATCACCACGAACGCCAGCCCGTTCACCACCAGCAGGCACACCAGGTACGCCACGTCCTTGACGTCACGCGTCTCCATCGGCAAGCAGATGCTGCCAACATTACAATCACAATTGGGTCACTTCCTACAATCGATTTTTTTTTATTTTATTGGGTTATTTTACGATGCTGTATCAACATCTAGGTTATTTAGTGTCTGAATGAAATGAAGGTGATAATGCCAGTGAAATGAGTCCGGCGTCCAGCACCGAAAGTTACCCAGCATTTGCTCGTATTGGGTTGAGGGAAAACCCCTGAAAAATCTCAACCCGGTAACTTGCCCCGACCGGGATTCGAACCCTGGCCACCAGATTTCGCGGCCAGACGCGCTGACCGTTACTCCACAGGTGTGGACCCTAGAATCGATGGGTGGCGTGGCGTGGCGTGGCCATATTCGATTAATGTACTATTGTCGCCATTTTCTGAAAATCATAGCACATAGGAGAAGGGGGCACATTTGAACAGTTTTTCTGTTTACTTTTTTATTCACATCCATTATCAATTTTTTGAACTTTAAATGGCACAGAATTACAAGACAATGTTTAATAAACACCTAAGAATTTTATATGTGCAGAAATTACATATATCTGAAACGTGAATGAAGTCAGAACAAACTCTTGTAAGAAGTTCAAAACTGCCCCATGTGTGGCTACCTTTGAACAGGTATCGAGCACTTTTGAACAATGTCTGTTAAAGAAGTAATTAGAGCTGAAAAATGTCATGTAAAGAGCACCACTATGGTTATATAATTTTTTCTTTAAAATCACCGAAGTCCATATCAAAATATCATACTGCGTGCACTCCCTTCCGAATTCTCCGGTTGTATAAATTTCATGACAACATCACTTTTCTCTTCGTCTTACTGCAGTCTTCAGTTTTAGAATATGAAAAGTTCCATGTTTGTCGAAACCTCTACATCAGTCGTGGCGAGAACGTGACTCACGAGACATTGTGGCTCGCAGTGATAGCTGTGCATTTCGCTTGCTTCTAACCTCCGCCAACCCCCACCCTCTCACTCACTGGAGTCAAACTCCGTTCCATTTGTAGGCCTATTTGTCTCTGACCTGCGAGTGGCATATGTCTCTCTCGAAACCATGTACGAAAGTTCCAAGTAGGATGGGAGGACGCATTTTTTCTGCTGTCAATATGATGAGAATATTAAATGTATGATTTGTTTAGAAGTATTACGAGGAAAACGGTTGTATAATATAAAACGGCATTATACTACACGTTACTGATGAAACATTAAAAGGTTAAGTGTTATTGTTGTCATCATCATCATCTCTGTACGTCGACCCTTTTTCAGCAGATGTACGAATAATGCGGTTAGCTCTTCAATTTCAACTCACTGATTTACTATGTGATGTCACATAAAAGCTAGATGTAAGGACTTGACAATTGTTGAACTTTCAAATCTTTGCCAAAAAATAAATATCCGAAGCTTCGTTCTTTCGCTTGCTCTGTTAAGCCATATTCGCTACAACTTACGTTTGTGAAAAATTATTTTCAACAATTAAAATAGTGAAAACCAAATTTAGATCACGAATGACAGACAAATACCTTCGTGATCAACTACGACTGGCAGTAAGTGACATAATTCCTGATTTTGAAACATTCCGAAGATAGTTAATTTTAGTTTGTGGTATTGTTCATTTCTTTCTTCGTTACACGTACTAAACATTAGTTTGTAGCCTTGTACTGTATAAAATTATATTTAAGTGCTTGACGTAAGGAAAATGAAAATCCGTTAATAAGTCAGACAGTTGCTTCACTTCCCCTTCGGGTGTCCGCCTTCCTCCGTAGGTGTTATGCACGTTGCAGGTTACACAGTGGCTCGGCGCACGATTACATTTTCGCCACCGCTGCTCTACATGATCCTGGAATTGTCCATCTATCTCTTCCACTGGTTCGACATAGAGAACTTTGGTTTCCTTTGTTGCATATTATGTCAGAAAAAATGTCTTCGGTGTCATACATTTCTCGGCTACTATATTTTGTAGAGTTCCACATAAACCTGACATTGTAGATGTAGCTCTTGGCAGACTGGTGCCCTCAGGTTTTATTATTGTCATGTAGCTTCATGAAGCCCTAAAGTCAGTCAATTCTACCAGTTCTGTTATTATTCCATGCTTCGGTAAATGACGAGCATAATCATGTGCTAATTGATATATATTTGTGTAAGTAATGTCATACTTTATCTTAGTACATTTGATAATGTAATTAACTACACACTTCAAATAGTACATTATGCAACGAGCCTATAATGAAGGTAATTAAGAAGTGAGTATGGATGTTTATGAAACGAGCGCAAGCGAGTTTCATAATTTTCATACCAGCTTCTTAATTACCATTATAGGCGAGTCTCATACGACTTTTTATGCTCGACCATATTTCTAACTTGATATTATTAATTTTTGAGCAATGTCCCGTATGTTGTGAGATGTGCGCAGACGCGAAAGTATTGATTTTTTCCGAGGAACAGATGTCCACATTGACCTTGCTAGGCCATAAGAACCTACAGAGATAACATTGAAATTAAATTAGACATTGAAAAACGAGATGACAAATTGATTTTATTTGAACATTATTTACAATTAACGCTAATTATTATAGTAACAGAACATAACCTTCTGCGACAGTATTGGATTTCCAGCCTCCGTGACTTTTCGCTAATTCTCTTTCGATTGCATATCCGAGAATAATCGATACTTGCGGTTTTATAACGGTAGAAAGCTGACCTGTCATTGGCTGAACAGTTGTAACCTGAGTCGTCATTGGCTGAAAGACCTGACCTTTAATGAGTAGGTGTACTTTAATAATATGCATTAAAAATCTGCTACCAGGTGTATAATTACTACATTTCGGCATGGTCGAACATAAGTAAGTTTTACATAACTAGATTTTTCTATTAAGGCTTTGTTCAAAGATAATATTATAGGGATATATCAGTAGTAAAACCTTTGTTAAAATAAATTAGCTTCAGTAATTCAACTGTTTCAGCATTATACGCTATTATTGCGTAGTTTATTGATGAGCTTCAAAATGTAGAGCTGCAGGGAAATTAAATTTTCTTAGAATATAGTGGTGTCAAGCAGATTATTTTTAAAATGGCATTGAATAGGGCAATACGGGAGCCTATTTCTCCTTCTGTAAGGCACGAAATTGTTATCATGCGTCAGGAAGGTCTACATATGAGAGAAATAAAATTGCTCTTGATGTCGGAAGATCCCCATAGTGTCGTTGTTCGGAGTTGTAAAAGGTTTCAAGACACTGGAAATGTTGAGGATAGGCCACGAAATGGACGTCCAAGATCAACTAGAGTTCAAGAAAACCGTTATCTCGTGTTGATGGTTCGTAGGAACCCACTGCAGAATGTAACAGAATTTTACCAACGGCTTTTGGATGCTACTGGAAGGAGCATTTCTACACAGACAATAAGAAACCGTCTTCATCATGCAAATATGCGCTCAAGATGTCCTTGAAGGACACTGAAGATGACTCCTGCGTAACGGCATGTGAGGTACCAATGGGGAAGAAATCATATCGGATGGTCTTTAGATGACTGGCACCGAGTACTGTTTTCTGATGAAGTGCGGGTCTGGTTATCACCTGATTGTCGTCGTGAATCTGGTCAAGGAGCCCGTCTCCAACATGCAGTTCCTCGTGTCCCAAATAGGGTTGGTCCTGTCATGTTATGGGCCGGTATCTGTTAAAATGGTCGCCGGACAATACATGCCTGCCAATGGCAGTGTGACTGGAGTCCAGTATAGGGACTCCATCCTAGAAGCCATTGTTGAACCCTTCCACCAACAGTGTGGTGATAACTTCATTCTACAAGATGATAATGTCCGAGCACATCGAAGCCATCTTGTAGAAGATACATTAGAGAAGTTGGCATTATGAGGCTGGAGTGGCCCGCGAACTCAGCACACTTGAATCCTAATGAACATTAAGGATGGGCGGAACGGAGAAAAATTCTCTCTGGTACCGGGATTCGAACCCAGATTTACAGCTCTACGTGCTGACGCTCTATCCACTAAGCCACACCGGATTCCAATTCCGATGCCGGATTGAATCCTCTCAGTTTAAGTTCCACCTCTTAGTTTCCCTTTAGTGGCCAACCCTCATGCACAGATGTGTGACAGTGGCACAATGTCCAACACACTATGTGCAGAGGTACACTCAATACGAGTGACTAAGTGGCCGGGATCCGAGGGAATGAGCGCCGTCTTAAATCATTAAGTGATTATATACGCATATCATATTATTGCGATGTACTGAAGCACATATGATATTTCCGTGCAAGAATTCTGCGTTATCATACGATGAAGGGTCGGTGGAGCGGAGAAAAATTCTCTCCGGCAACGAGATTCGAACCCGTGTTTTCAATTCTACGTGCTGACGCTGTATCCACTAAGGCACACCGGATTCCAATTTCGATGCCTGATTCAATCCTCTCAGTTTAAGTTCCTTAGTGGCCAACTTAGTTTCCCTTTAGTGGCCAACCCTCATGCACAGATGTGTGACAATGGCACAATGTCCAACACACTATGTGCAGAGGTGCACTCATTACGAATGACTAAGTGGCCAGGATCCGACGGAATGAGCACCGTCTTAAATCACAAACTGATTATTTACGTGTATCATATTATTGCGATGTACCGAAGTACATAATATATTTCCGTGCAGTAATTCTGCGTTATCATACGTTGAAGGATAAGTGGAGTGGAGAAAAATTATATCCGGCACCAGGATTCGAGCCAGTGTTTTCAGCTCTACGTGCTGACTGTCTATCCACTAAGCCACACCGGATTCCAATTTCGATGCCTGATTGAATCCTCTCAGTTTAAGTTCCTTAGTGGCCAACTTAGTTTCCCTTTAGTGGCCAACCCTCATGCACAGATGTGTGACAGTGGCACAATGTCCAACACACTATGTACAGATGTGCACTCATTACGAGTGACTAAGTGGCCGGGATCCGACGGCATGAGCACCGTCTTAAATCACTAAGTGATTGTACACGTATGTCATATTACTGCGATGTACCGAAGTGCATATGATATTTCCGTGCAAGAATTCTGCGTTATCATATGATGAAGGGTCGGTGGAGCGGAGAAAAATTCTCTCCGGCAACGGGATTCGAACCCGTGTTTTCAATTCTACGTGCTGACGCTGTATCCACTAAGCCACACCGGATTCTAATTCCGATGCCGGATTGAATCCTCTCAATTTAAGTTCCACCTCTTGAACATGCCTGTAATTAGCCAGAGTCTGCAGGAACTCTGATAATCAGTCATTCAAGAATGGGATAGACTGAACAAAGAAACTATGATGATGTTATTAACCTTACGCCAAGAAGGATAAGGGCTTGCTGCAATGCAAGAGAGGCTGTTAGACAATATTAAGGGCTTGCCGTAATGCAGTGGAGAATGTAACGCATTACTGAGTAATTAATTCCAGTGTTGGTAAATAAATATTGTCATTTGTTTTTATTTGTGGGTTGTTGTTTTCAATAAAATATTCTCTTCAAATAATATGTCAAAGGCTGTATTTTAATTTCTGTATTCCAAATTCATGGTAGGTCTTCAATTACTAGTATAACTCAGGTGGTGCAAAACGTTTTTTGATGTAATTCGGACTCCTGCCCCTCACTGAACACCTGTTGGCTTATGTATCGCGAATCATATTTTCCACCTACATCTTCGCCTTCTTAAATGTTTTCATTTGGTAAAATAATGACGTGTGAGACATGCCATACTTTAGAGCTTCAGCTTTTAATGAGAGTTTTCCTTCACTGGTAGACCTTGCTACTTCCTGATTAACTTCATTGAATAATTCGACGATTGCTTTTTTCTTTATGTATATCCGAACAATTTTATGCCCTAATATAATATCATCAATAAATTCGTTATATTATACTTTTAAAACGTTTTTCACAGTATTGTTAAATTAATGTTGTGGGGCATTATTCAAATGATCCCCCAAGGAACGGTTCATATGTGCCCCATATGATCCTACGAAGAACAACAATTCATTCAAAGGAAGAAATAAATATTACAGACCTACAATAATTTTCAAAAAGTGAAATCATTAGGCTCCAATATTACATAGTGAAACTCACTTCTGAAACGTTCATGTTGTTAGGATACCCTTACGAAGTTAGAAAAAAAAACTTTCTAAACACTTCAACATAAGTGTATCCACTGAGTTCATTTCAATAAATTAAATGAAAGGAAAATTATAAGTTGAGGTGAAAAATTCAGTCTGTTATAATGTGCCTCCTTCTCCCCTACAATACAGCTATATAATTTTACAACTTAGAGGGGTTAGGTACCCTTAAGGGTATATGTACGTGAACGACCACAAATATTCTCAGAAAATGCAGGCTCTAAATTTCTAAAATTTTATAAGAAACTGAACTCACATTTGGACAAAAATTACAAGGTACCACAACAAGACTTATTAGAACTTAAATATCTGATAAAAGCATAAAAAAGGTTACTAATAATATTTGTGAAACCAGTTTTATCAAAGTATGAAAAATAAATAATTCTGCAGTTAACTATAACATTTGGTAACCAAAACATTGTTATGGTCTCTCTGACATCTTTAACATTTTTCCTGCATGTAATAAACACTTATTTATGAAAAGCAGACTACTCTCAGACATGTAGAGTTGTTTATTATAATACAATTAATTTTTTATTTGTCCTATATAAAATATATTAAAATTTACATAATGTTTTGTGACCTAATTTTTCTATTTTCAAAGAAATGGGCATTATTGTAGTCTACATCTTGCATAAATGCATGTTAAATCAGTGTACAAAATTTCAGAATTCTATCTCTAATCGTTGTGGAGTTGTGAAATAATATGTGTGAAAATGTTCAAATTTTCGAAAATTTAATTTAAACTAAAAATTGAACTTTAAAAAATATTATTAGTAAAGTTTTTTAATACCTTTATCAGTTATTTAAATTCTAATAAGTCTTGTTGTGGTACCTTGTAATTTTTGTCCAATTGTGAGTTCATTTCCTTATAACATTTTAAAAATTTAGAACCTGCATTTTCTGATAATACTTGTTGTTGTTCACGTACATATACCCTTAACTCCCCAAAATTCACTGAGTCAACAAAACATCCACACATCATGTCCGACAACACAATACAAAATACACAGTACATGACAGAAAATCTGACGTTTACACAACACAAAAATTTGAGATTACACAAGAAATTAAGAAATATTACTCACCCACAGCAAAATTTAAAATCACACTCACGATATCAAACAATAAATATTAAATCAACTTCACAATACACGACTTCCAATATAAAGTAAAATCATGCACCTGTGCATAAATCATTACAACATTTTGTTTAATAGAAAACTTGCAACAATTAAACCATGCATTTTTCATAATAACTGTTCTCTTTCTCCAGACATTACAAATAAATCTGTAGTATAATTTAAGAGTGTAAACAACAAGGATTGTAAGTGTACGGAGGACAGAACAAAATTTTCCAGGAGAGACAAGAAACTTTTCTCCATCCTAATCATCAACTAGGAAATACTTTCATTTAAATTGCAACATAAAACTTTCGTAGGCTTCACATAGACAACTTGTTTTGACAATCGCTTAAAAATATGAAAAAAAAAATGGCTCTTACAACCTTTGTTGTTTGTACTGTAGTACGTTCCTCAGATGGCTGGTATCAGTGTTGTCATATTTAGCAATAAGTGGCTAAATCTAGGGCATTTTGAACCAGTCTCGGCGACAAATTTTGTAAAATACGATTAGCGACTTTTCTGCTGATTTTTGTATTCGTACACTTTTTCCTTTCTTTTAAGTTAAAACATTCAACTGAAGTCATGCACTTCTTAGAAGAGGCATGGGTGCATGACTGAGTCGTCTGATGATTCATACGTGAAAGCCCTGATCTCATATATTTGGGATCAGTGATCAGGGGTGAAAGATGCTCACGGGGTAGGTCTCTCTCTCAATGCTACTGCTCCAACACCCATAAACGGTGGCAACTTTGATTGGCACGTGACGAGTCGCGAGCTGCAGCTAATTCTTGGATCTTCCCCGCAGCGCGGAGATTTTTCACTCCGAACCGACCCGAGACAATTGTTTTTTGGAATTTTGTGTCGACAGTTCTTGTGAAGCAAATGAGACTGTAGTTTTTGTTGGTTTTAATATATTTTAATATATAAGATTTAAAAAGTGTTAGATTTCACAAAAAAAAAATTGTGAACAAACGCTTGGGTGAAAATTTACATACTTACAATTAGCCAGAAAGTGTAGTGTCAATGATTGGATCAAGTGCAGTGTATTCACAATCAGCTGTTCCCTCATCTTCCATCTCAACATCACAGCCGTCAACAATACAACCAAACTCCGCAGAAGAGGGTGAAGAGGAAATTATATTTTTCTCCGCATATGTATGTTTCTCTTATTTTTATTTAGTGATATTTATTATTAATTTTTAGCGACAACTCTGGGGATTTTTTAAAAAACTTTGGAGAGATTTAGCTACTTTTTGTTGAAAAGTTAGTGAGATTGTAGGGCGATATGTTGGCAACAGTGGCTTGTATATCTTTACCTTCCACTTCGCTCACAATCTACAGAAGCGTTCACACCCTACGATAGAGTAATTCCATAGAGCAGCTGTTCTCAAGCTTTTACAATGACGTACCACTGTTTTAAATTTAGGACATTAGCTATACCACTAACCAAATTTATTACGGGAAAACGTCATATTTCGCTCCCACCGTCATAATTAACGTTGCTATGCTCTAATACCAATGACAGATTTATTTATTTAGGTGTGTTCAATTACGAAACAATTCCTCTTTGAATTTATTCAATGGATTATTCAACAAAATACTATACAGAGAAATGTATATAGGCCTAGTTATTACATAATAGTAGATGGTTAAATACTAAAAATTATATCATGAGCACATAATAGCTCTGTCGATTCTAGAATCTGTAATTTAAATAAATAAACTCATACAGTTTTAGTGTGAAGGTTGTGCTTCTTTAGCAAAACACAACTTCTTTATGCCAGGTTTTAATTGAGTTAATTTGGGTCTTAAATTGGGTTCAACATTCAAGTTATTGCTGAACTCAATTTTAAAATGTAAGTAATTGTAAATATACAGCTTTTCTGAGCTGTGAGGATACTCATTTACTCTTGCCAACCAAATGTCTCTTAAATCCATCGTCTTGACCACTTGCCCGAGACTTCCATTACAAGAGAGCTCTATCAGTTCGTCTTCTGTCTTCATTTAAATCTGAAGTATCAGAGAGACAAATCTGCACTTGGCCTAATTTAAAACAGACTGCTCAATACATTCCCCCTCAGCATTCATTTCACTGCAGAGGATCGAAAATAGTCGTGAGTTCATAGCTCTGGATTTAATGAAGTTGACAATTCTAATCGCTTCAATAGACATTTCTTTCAGATCAATCGGCATATTTCTTGCGACTAAAACCTCGTGATCAATGCTACAATGTACAAATTTAGCCTCTGGAGCAACATCTTTAATTTTTACAACAAGCCCACTGTTTTCCAGTTATTTGTACGTGCTCCATCGGAAGAAACACCAACAAATTTATTCAAGTTTATGTAACTGATATTCATAAAATTGTATATTTTGTAAATATTTCATTTGAAATTCTCAGACCAAGAAATGGTCCGCAAAACAAGATTCTTCTTCCACCGTCTCCTCGTCTATACATCTGATATAGATATGAAGTTGGGCAACATTAGTAAAGTCAGTAGTTTCATCCATTGAAACAGAAAATATGCTACATACATCTTGATTGCACAACTTTTAACACTCTATCACTTCGGAATATATACAGTAAGACTTTCTTGTGTTAAATTTTAATGTACCATGTTTCGACCTATTTATGGGTCATCTTGAGAACTGGTCGTTGCTGGTCTTGGCACCTCTTGTTCTGTTTCCTGTGAGGGTGTGTTCGTGTGGTATAGTGTAAAAGTAGACAAACACACATTCAAAGTATACAGAAAACCAACAACAACAACAACACACATACACAACACAACCAACCACCCCACACAACACAAACAAGTTGCAAACCAATGAACCAACATGACTACAAAGAAGAGCTGAACACAATCAAATGCATAGCACAAGAAAACGGATACCACCCCAACATAATAGACAACATAATACGTAAGAGAAAACATAATCACAAAAAACATAAGAATACAACACAAACACAAGGACACAAAAAATACATGACACTAACATACGAAAACAAAAACACACACAAAATTGCAACCTCATTCAAGAAATTAAATTACAACATCGCATACAGAACAAATAACACACTACAAAAACATCTCAACACACAAACAACACAAACAAACAAATACACCACACAGACGTAAATAAACTCAAATGTAACACCTGCAACAACTTCTACATAGGACAGACAGGCAGATCGTTTCAAACACGTTACAAAGAACACATCACAGCCATAACAAAATTACAAAACACTTCCACATAACAGAACACATCACAAATGCCAACCACACATGCAGAGACATCAACACGGACATGGAAATACTGCACATCCAACCAAAAAGCCAGAAACTCAACACACTAGAACAATATGAAATATACAGACACACTAAAACACACCCCAACGATATTCTCAACACACAGTTCAATTTCAAAACACATACACTCTTTGACTCTACACTACGAACGCACCCACACAGGAAACAAGAAGCGCCAAGACCAACAACGACCAGTTTTGAAGATGACCCATAAATAGGTCGAAACATGTAAACAAGGTACTTTAAAATTTAACACAAGAAAATCTTATCATACATAGTCCGAAGAAAATATATCGGACAATAAAGTAATGAGACTGTTAAAAACATTACATACATTTTTAAGCAACTACGATGTCATCCCTTCAAAGTAGTTTCATTGAGACTCCACACTGTTATTCCAACGTTGCTGCCACTGTTGGTAGGAACTGTAAAACTCATATTTTGAGACACTGGGTTACGGTTTTCTGGACGTCTTCTGTTGTTTGAAAATGGCATTCTTTCACAACTCATTTCATTCTTGGAAATATGAAGTCGAATGGAGGAAAGCCGCACTGCGGCCACATTTGTCCGTTCATCTCGCTGCTGCCCGGTCAGAATTTTGCAACCATTTTTGCACAAAGTTGTCTCATGTCTAGGTTTTCGGTGAGAATGTGGCGAATAGTTTCCCGATTCATGTTCAATTCTTATGCTATTATTTTGGTTGCTAATCGCCTATCAGTTCATACAGCTTCACGTATTCTAGCAATGTTGTCATCTGACGATGCAGTTGTTTGTCATCCACTCAGGTGTTCATCTTCAATGTTGCTTCTACCCTTAACAAACATTTTATACCATCGGAGAGCTTGTGCTGCGGACATAAATTAATTTCCAAAAGTCTACTGAAGCTTTCCATATGTTTTCTTGACATTTTCACCACGTTTCACACAAAACAAGATGACATACCACTGTGTGATATTATGCGATTCAATTGCATTGACAAGAAGCAAGCACACAACTTCACTTGTGAAGCAGCTAATCCACACCGACGGCTTGCAGGATGGTACCAGTTTGAATTCGGGAGAAAGGAGGACCAAAGTCAAACATAAATATGGCAGCAGTCTGCAGAGTTGCCTCATCAAATGGGAAAAAATCTGTCTCGTTACTTTATTGTCCAACTTCGTATTTACTGGTCTTAACTTTTTCTACTAACTGTTCTTTGACTGCTTTCACACTAGCTCTGTGAGCCGATACATTACCTAGGCAGACGCAGGCTAGAAAACAATTTGGACCAGTAGCATGGCAGCAGTTATCAGTTAAGTGTATTGCTGCACTTTTTAAAACCCTAGGTTACTAATCAATCGTCTCACAGATTATTAGATTACCAGCATTGCTAGATTAAGATATTTCTGGTTGTGTGAGAGGTATGCCAGTTTTACTGTAGTACATACATGAGCACAATTTTCGGTTACGTGAGGCACTCGATTTGAAATAGTTTGTTTACTAGGAGAGGAGACTGCAGAGTAGGATGGGAAATATAAACTGCTGTGACCTGCGTCACCTTATCGTAATCGCTAAGGCGGTCAGTGGCGAATTATTAGGAAAGCGCTTGGTTAACGTGAGAGACTCGAAAACTTTTATTCAATTTGGCAAATTAATTCGGCAGCTTTAATGATAAACCTCTTTACTATTTCTCCATCATTGAATTGATTTAAATCACAGGCGAGAAATTGCGTAACTAGCCAATAATATTCCATCACGTTGTCTACGTTTATTTTCTTGAATATTCTGGCGTTTATCAAGATTACTTAATAGATTTGCACGTTCTCGACCTAAAATAATTTCAGAAAATCATATTTCGTTTCCTAAGCACATTTGATATTTTTTTTTTTATAAATTTCTTTTGAAAATAATACGTACAAACAACATTTAATTCCTCGTACCTTTTAATGCAGCGTGTTTAAGGTATAATGTCGTATTTAGTATACTATGCAAATGTTAAGATCATAAATTTTCTTCGGAATAGTACGAAAAATAACATTTAATTTGTCTTACCTTCTAATTCAGCATGTACTTTATAACATAAGGAGTAATGTCGTTGTATATTAAATTTATTAATGCCTAATAGGATTTTCGAGCATAACATACATCATATGTTCTCCACTTCTAAACAGCAAAAAAAACTCTTCCTCCCATTTCTCATGAAATAATCGTTTTCTAACGCGTACACACTGCTTTGATAATGCCATTATGCCACCACTGATATTGCTTATGAAACTGATATAGAACCTGCCCACGCCTAGGAGCTACGTGAGGGAGGAACGGGGACTGTGAAGATGATGTCACTCAGAGCGATAAGCTCTGTGAAGGTCAGTGAGGCACAAATTCTCAAGTGAGGCACGATGCCCATTTATGCTGTAGTACCTTCCTCAGTCGACATGAAAGCTGTCGTTGTGATTATTGAATATAACTGAAAAGTTAATAAGATCATCAATGCGGCGTCGTTTGACGGAAGAGTGTTTAGTAACAACGTAATGCAAATGTTTACATTATTACCAAAAAAAGTGATAAAATCAAACTTCTGAATGTGAATCAAGAATCTGAAACTTCACGCTCTCTTGAGCAGAATCATAAACAATTTGCTTATTTTAGTCTCAATTTTGAGTAGAAATATCCAATAATTCCTTTGTCGTCATTGCTTAAGATCTCCTGTTCAAAGAAAGTATGGGAGGAGGGGTTGTAAGAGACGCAAATGTGTTAAAATGATTAATTATAAGCGTCAAAATGACATTATTTTGTTTAAGTAATATCATTTTAATTAATTCTTCTGTTGATATCAGACGAATGTTTAGTCATAATATCCGATAAACAGAAGTTTAGTAATCTAGGGTGTTAGAAATTGATCAGAAGGAGAAAAAGAGAAGAAATGAATCATTACGGGTTCACTCTATAATTGGCTCGAGATTACAAGGCGGTTTTCATAATCATGTACTGTGTCATAGGCTAAGGAAAGACGAAAGGAAATTTTGTATTTACTTCAGAATATCCATATCTTTTTCGATATTTTATATCACTGTATGCATTTTTTTCCATAAGAAAGACACTAACAAGGGACACCTTTGACCTCGAACGATCGAAACCGCACGAAAACATGCTTAGAATAACAATCGATCATAATCAAAACAGTGGTGTGTGTCATTTCCATGCAAAACTCCGCACTTGTCTGCTAGCGCCATTAGACGGTGGCATATTGTAGCTGCACTAACCAGTGCTCCAGTTGCTGAATGGTATCGCTGCAGTACGTATTTGTGTCTTGGAGTGTTTGCAAGCGGGTTACTGTGTAAACTGTGTACAGTGCAGTGATATCATGAAGAGAATTAATCCTACGAATGTGGTCCAAATATTAGGGACAAAGTTGCGACATGCTGAATTTGGAAATGACATCGGGGCCGAGAGTATGGAGTTCGTGGATATATTATATAACATAATAATTCAGAAATGTAATGGGGATGGCACAAATACATGATATTACGCTGGATAGATATATTAATTTAAGAGTCCACTGCAAGAATGATGGATGTCACTTTCTTGTCGAAAATGAACCAAGACTGTCAATGCATAGCTTAAGACATATAGAATGTACATAGAGAGTTATATGCAGGCTTCGAGAATTCGGACCCGATAGAGCAGTTCAGTGGGAAATCCGCATAACGGCGTACTGAGTATAGTGGTAAAGCGTACAGTGGGTGGGGATACTGTAGAATGAATGACAACAAATACGCAAAGTAAAAAATTCTGGATTTGAAGGTTCTGACGAATAATTTGGTTTTCATACAAACTGTGTCTGCGCTATTACATGGTTAATGAAGTCAGAGCAAGAGATGCCGGAAGTCCTCAAATTAATTTAGAAAATGATGCAGAGAATTAATGAGACACCAAGTACACCGGTTACTGAAAGTGTAAAACAGAAGTGAAAATCAATTTTATGTAGAACTAACGGATATGGAACATTGTGTAACAGCAAATTAGTGGACATAGAGTCACCCGAGAATAAAGGACTGTCTCTTAGAGACTGCAATGATATTAGTTTTTTTTTTTTTTTTCGTTTTGCTCCTATCACGTCATGCGACGTAGAGCGCAGCTTTCTACAGTACAAACTTTGGCAGATAACCGAAAAAGATTTACGTTTGAGACACTGAAAATGTATCTTGTAGTAGATACATTGCAATTCGGTACTGTAACTACACTTTCAAAAGACGACCAATAGGATAAATGAAAAAATTAAAATTGCTACATGCTTATTTCCACCATTAACACTGTGTATAATTAAACACAAATCCTTATAAAAGACAGGAAAATAAATGCTTTTCACATTCTTTTGACATTATCATTGTGTAATATATATTTACTTTCAGAATGTACATATGTGTGTTTCCCCATTCTACCGTACTCTACTCTAAATAGCAACGTTGTTACCCCTACACATCTCTATCTACCTGCAGCGAGTCAACAACCTATAGTGCATGTACAGTAAACTTATAGTATCGGGTCCAAAGTCTCGAAGCCAGGTTATATGGCATTAACACTGATAGTTATTGTCCAATAATGATCGGAAAATCACAGTTAAGCTTTGAGCGCTAAGCATTTCAAACTTTCAATTGCTTCTCCTGCAAAATGTATTCCAAATGACATCCATAATTCTTGCAGTGGACTCTTCAATTTTGAAGGAGAAGAGGAACCTGAACCTGAAGGTGGCTGTTCAATCAGTACACGACGTTCATGTCCAGAGCAACAGGAACAGTCAAGTCAAAGTGAGTACGAACTCTCTCCAAACAAAAAAGTCGAGGTCCAGTGTATTAGAAGATATTGATGACAGCGTACTACAGAACATTTGTGAAGACTATTATAATCGTGGCTTCAATTCCTATAGCTATAAGTACATTAAAAGTAAATGAAATTGCTCATTAATTCTAAATTACGTGTCTAACAAACGGCGAGCAGGAGCTCGTTTCAGAGGAAACAGACTGTCGCAATTACAAACTATAAAACAGCATGTAATATCGCAATTTGATAGTGCAAGGAGGTATGGATCTACAGTTCACTATTGGCATCTGCAGATGTGGGCACCAGAAGCGGCTAAAATGGTTGGTTTGGACAATTTCAAAGCTTCCATTTCCTTCATCGACCATCTCAAGCATGAATATGGCATTTCAACTTAGCACAAGGAGTTCTAACTTTCTGGGAGAAAGCATGATCTCCAATTAGAAAAGAGTACCATGTGATAAAATTAAAGATTTGCATCCTCAGTGGACACGCTTATAGGAGAATCTCTTTATGAGAGTGCGGTTATGGAACGTCTTGGTGCAACGAAACATGCAAAAGGGACTGGACTAGCACGAGCAAATGTTTTCCAACTAATACAGGATTGGAATTTCGCTGGAAGAATTCAGTTCATGTCATTTGATACCACAGCAAGCAGTGCAGTTTTGGAAGGTGAGCCTGTAGTTTGCTGGAGCAGAAACTGAAAATAGATCTTCGTTAAGTGTGTTTTCGATAAACTAATGAGAGGTACAAGTGGGTTAAAGAGAATTGGTACTTATAGCATGCAAAATAATGGTAAAATAGCCTATCTTCAAGTAGTGTGAATGTAAGCTACTTATCAGAGCTCTTTCATTTTTTCAGTGTTGTGTGTATGTAAGTTACATTAAGCTTTAAAATAAAAAAAAAAAACAAATAATGATTTCTCTAAAGTAAACTGGTCGCGTAAAGATTATTTCTCTAGTCCTCTTCAAACTTGAATGTGGCATCTTTCTTCGGCAAATCTCTGACTGGCATGGCAGTTATCGAGTGCAGAACTATGCACACTAAACAGTCTTAGAGGCACGTCGTCTATTACAACCAGTTTAAAAATGAAATATTATTTCTTGCAGCTTTCTACTCACGTGTGTCATGACTTCGTCGTATGTCAGGAAATCAGACAGAAAATTAATATTTACTCAAGAAATGTTAAAGAAAAGCCGAATAATATAATCGAAAATGATAAAAGCATACGAAAATGGAGACAAATTTCCTTAGCAGTTCAACCTGAGACTATTGATCGGGCACTAATTTCACCAGCTATGATCTCTTCGTTACCAGAGACAACGGAGACAAAGAAAAGGAAACGAGTTTTTAAAAATCTGAGATTTTCTCTTCCTCTCAGTACAAGACCTCACTTCTAGAAATAATGAAAACTTCTAGTGAAAAGAAACAATGTGAAAAGAACAGTTTTAATGATTCTTCAGCTATAACAAAAAAGTCGTGCAACATCAAACAATGCAGGAAGAGTTTCAATTACTACAATCCATCATCGTCAACTTCATCACATCGGACAGTTTCAGAAGGAAAAATTTTCTGTCCTGATTGTGACAAAGCCTCTGAAGAACTAATTTCTTAGGGCTGGGTGCAGTGTAGTGGGTGCAAACAGTGGTGGCATGAAGATTGCTCAAGCTGCGAAGGCGTTGGATTTTTTAAATGTGGCATGTTTTGACGCGCATTCTTAAAGGACAACGTGCGCAGTCTTATAGGACAGTGCCTGTAAGATTGCGCGTTCAGAACTTTTCGAAGAAGTATTTTTGCAAAGAACAAATATTCCATTTTTGTAACTTTTTTTCATATTATTTTGATGTTAAGATTCAGAGTTGTGTTTCATAAATTTAACTTTTATATTGGTCTCAAAAATGAGTATCTAAGGACATAAATCCACTAAGTGCGCAATATTCGGAGCATTCACCTTATAACTGCATTAATTTTAAGAACAGAATCTTTAGGATGTAAGTAACCAAAACATGAGACGCTTCATTTGTGTAATAACGTACTAAAAATTAACTGATAAAAAACGCATTTACAGTGCGACGGAAATTTTATCGTTAATTTTGTACGTTATTACACAAATTAAGCGTTCTCGAAACAATAGCAAAGGAATACTTTTTTCGACTAGTTCTTCGCGATGATAGCTTACCACTCATACGTCTGAATACCCTATACTGGGTGTTCAGTTCAAAATGTGTCATGGCTCGCTGTATGCCGTCATGTGGCTAGCCGATGAGCCTAGAGAATTCAATCTTCCTACACTTCCGCAGAGGTGTATAACCTATGAGGCAGAAAAGTTGGCTAGCAAGTACGGCGTTCATTCTGAAGAGTACGTACCGATACGTACGGTAACGCCGGTAGTGGCAGGAATGTGAACTGTTTGGAAATACGTACTGTCGGGATATGGGGAGAGGGTCAAGACGATTACTTACGTATTTGTTGAATTAACTTCTTCGGTCAACATCGACACGGAGCATTTGATTTGTATTGTGGAATGTTGCCGTACGTAACCGATGATAACAAATACCCTGCGTACGACTTGCCCGCGCAAAACACAGTTCGAAAGAGGTTATGGTAGCACACAGACCGTACAGACCGCCATCTGTTGCTACGACGTTCAAGTTATACCGTACACGTTCTCAAGTTCAGATTGAAGAACGCCTTAAATAATAGGCAACTTCTCTAACATATAAGCTGAAACTCGCTTCAAATCGGTGACCCAACAACAGTGACGTCATGACACACTTTGAAATGAACATCCAGTAGTTTTACTACAGTATAAATGGGGTTCAAACTTTGGACACAAATTATTATTTTTTAGCTAAACCGTTATTAAAATACCAAAATGACATTTGACTGTTTGGTTACTTACACAGAGTGTCCCATTTATCTTGACCACTCTAAATAACTTTGTACCGCAGGAACCAAATAAAAAACTGTTTCATACAAAAGGTGTACAACTGACAGGGAGAAATATGGGGGGCAGTCAAATGAAAACGGATCAGATGCCAAAACGTACGAGTATAATAGAACCTCAAAAGTAATCTCCTAACTGTTTATACATTTATCCCACTGCGAGACAAGATGATCAATCCCATTCTCGAAAAAACTTGTGGGCTGTCTACCGAACCAGTTTTTTACCTAGCCACACACTTCTTGGTTCGAAACAACAGGAGGCCCACGGATGTTTTTCTTCAACTCTCCAAAAATGTTTACATCGCATGGTGAGAGATCTGGGCTGAATCGTATTCCTCACGGAGTTGGCAGTATGTGGGCGGGCATTGTCATGAAGAAGAATAACGCCGTTCGATAGCATTTCAGGGCGTTTTGATTTAATGGAGGTCTCTGCTTCTATAAAGTTTCTTCATAACGCTGTGCATTGATTGTGATCCCATTGATTCAACAAGCAGAGGATCCCTAGAATCGAAGAAGAATATCAACATGACTTTATCGGAACTTATGTGTATTGCTTTCGGTGAGGGAGAATCCATGTGTTTCCATTGTTGCCTCTGGCGTTTGCTCTCTAATTCAAAATGGTGACACCACGATTCGTCCCCAGTGACAATACCGGACAGAAATGCATACTCTTCCTCGTGGTATCGTTGCAAGTGACCCAGTGAAGCAGCCTTCTGTTTGTTTTTTGTTCTGTCAACTGATGTGAAACCCATTGCACGCAGATTTTTCAGTAATGCAGTTTCTTCATCTCAGTGACGTGTACGGAACTGTAACTTATTCCCACCAAATGACGAAGTTCTTCCACAGTGATCCGTCGATCGCCCTATATAAAACCGTTAACCTCAGCAGGGTTGAAGCAAGATGGCTCACGAACGCCACCCAGGTCACCTGTCGCACTGAGACATTCATCATATAAAGGATGCCCAATAGGTGAATATGAGCTAAAGTGCATGGATCTATCGGGTCCGGCCTCGAAAAGCCAGCCAGCGAACATTGAAATGTTCATAATATTTACTTTACTTTTATGCCTTTGTTGATCGTACAAAGATACTGATGTGTGAAAGCTTTATTTCATATGATTTAAAAGGGTTGGGCGGAAAATGAAAGAATTTAACTGCCAAAGAATTAGTTTTCATCACGAGTGGCAGGATACGAGCGATCCCTGCACAATGTTGTATATGATGAAATATTAAGTACACCAACGTCATCCTCTTCAGGTAAGCGAATAGCGTAACAGCCATTATTAACTAATGACTGAGTAAAACAGAGGTATAGACGTTCTTCATTACCTGGTGGTGGAGTAACTGCTGATTCCAAACAGGGGCAGAGCTGCCATTGCGATGGAATACAGCCAACCTCCTGCCATTATTTTTGACGCTGATCGAAGTTTGAGACGCTTATTTAGGTAGATAGCGTACGTGATGGCGAACCAGCGCTCCAAGGTAAGTATGGAGAGAGTGTAGATGGACAGCTGGCTGGCGAAGACTGTGAGGAAACCAGCTACCTGGCACCCGGCACCTATCAACACAAAATATATTCAAGATTCAGTTCCCCAAGAAAAATATAACAGGATAAATATTTCGCTTACTAGACTACTGGTCCCTTATAAATTGACCGATGTTGACAAACAGAATGCGTCATATCCCTCCACGAATACTTTGATCCCCACAATGCCTCGCGTTCCGTACACCTACGATGTCTTGCATCCAAAGACAACGGCGATACCAGCGCTCAGCTGTCATGTAACACGGGACACGTAGTACTGACCGTATTACAAAAGTATTCAGCGCTACCGGTAGAGATATGTTAACACAACTATGTATGTTGTGCATTGAGAATGTCAATGAGACCGATGTAGTCGGAAGGAACTGCGTAATTGTGCCATACATGAAGATGCAGTTAGCTCACAGATCTGATCGGAACTCTCTTTTATAATACAATTATTCTTTTATCCACCACTGTTCCATTAATAATAATAATAATAATAATAATAATAATAATAATAATAATAATAATAATAATAATAATTTCATCATCCTCACGCGGTACTTACTATACAGGGTGATTCACGAGGAAAGGTAAAAAATTTAGGATGTAAATTCTGAAGTCATTCTAAGTCAAAAAGTTGATATGAATATAGGTCCGTTTTCGTACGTTACGGGGATATGGCTCTTTGATTTCACAAAAACTTCTGAGATTCCATTGTACTAACTCGCATTTAGAGACAGATAACGGACAAATTTGAAGTTTATATTCATGTATGCATATATACCTAATATTCTAGAAGTCGGGGTCGATGTTTTCGCACATTTTCAAAGGCATCTCCTCCTGCTTCAATGCACTGTTGCGCTCGGGCGTGAATCGCGCTCATCGCTCGGGAGAGTTGTACGTATGTAGCTGTTCTTTATGCCGCATCCAAAATACGGTCGATTAGCGCCTCTCTCGTTTCCCCCTTCCTTTGCTATACCAAGTCTTTCATCCAACCCCATAGACAGTAAGTACTCTTCGATATGTTACCCTTCTGTTCGGAAAGCGTCGTTCATATTCAGCGGCGGCACGCAAGGAACTTCCATCACACAAACCATAAACATACACAATATCGTCGTAGTCTGTAGTCGAAAATTTATAGGGCATCTTGAAAAACAAAACTTAACACTTCCGATAACTGTACCTGTACTACTGTACTGTAAGTAGCTGACTGGACTGCTGTGAATTGATAAGTGTTAGTGTAGGCTATTTGTGTTATCTGCGGGTTCTGTGTCATTACATCAGACAAGGGCAGGCGATTGGACATTTGTAATGCCCCACCACCCGGTTTCTTTCTCTTATCTACATCGTTCACAATGCAGATTCCAATGTTACGTCATTCATTGCGACCTTGACCTTGTCTCACGCCTCGTCTCACGTCAGCAGCATATGATAACGTCTGATTCATATTGGGGCGAGACTTTTACCAAAAAAAAATGCATCTAGCTCCGCCGAAGGTCGAAAATGGACCTATGTTCATATGAACTTTTTCACTCAAAATGTCCTAAGATATCGTATACTAAAGTTTTTACCTTTCCTCGTGAATCACCCTGTATAGTTCGCCTCACAAGCTGTACCGAGGGAAACGCCTACGGAGGCAAAAAAACTACGGCTGCGCAACGACTCTTAAAAGTTGGGGATTATTTGGTGAACGGCATAAAAGCAAGTACTCACGATTAGAGAGAGAGAGAGAGAGAGAGAGAGAGAGAACGAAATGAAATGGCTAACGTGCAGCTTTCCGATATATCATAATTATAATCGTTTACGATGGTGTAGAAGGGAAAGGGAGAGAGCTGCCTTAGCGGGTGCTGGCGATCAGTGGAGAGTAGTCAGTAACTAGCAGACGAGGACGCTATTTGTCGCACTGGTAAACATCATGTCGTAACTACTATGACAGTCCATCAACCGCGATGTATTTTTTTTGATTCACAGATAAATATCTAAAGAAAGCATAAAAAAATTATAAATTATGTTTTAGACTACTGCTGTGAAGTTGAAGGCCGAACTCTGCTACTCTCCTGCACAATTTTGTCAATACGAGCTGGTATTGATTTGTGACATATCCTCAGCAGGTTTTCTAAGTCCACAATGATGAGACGATCTATAGTTTACCCTTGATTAACTTTATCTTGCTGAAAGTCATTTCACAAATATACGTTGATCCAAAAAGACACAAAATTTTATATGCACACGACACCAAGTTCTCGAACTGTTTTTCTGGAACTGTATTCCGAAACTCTAAATCACTTTGAACATTAAAACTTTTAAACTTTTAAAGTGTTTATACAAAGTATTCACATTTCAATAACTACGCTAATAGTGGTTACAATTCTTAAACAGTTTTATTTTATATTTTAGATCATATTACATCACTTGCAGTGATTTAACCTAACATAGCATGTATATCATAGATCAACCTAAGTTAAGTCCAAGCAACCACACTAATATGACCCGAAAATTACCACATTAAGTTCCATCTAATAGGCAAGGTTTTCATCATATTAATCTAACATTTCACATCTGAAGATGATACACAAGTATCGAAAACGTTAATGAAAATTTATTTATTTTATGATAAGCAAAGACGGTTTTGTACACATATAATTATAGTCAAACATTAATAGCTTATCGGCAAACTTCAACATGAAATTATTTATTTGGCGTTTTTTGATGATTCCGGCAGAGGGAGACGATATTTTTAAGATTTTTTTTCTGTAAAGATGTTACCGGTATTTTTATATGTACTTGCGGACAACAGCATTAGTTAATCCTAAACCAGAGATTAATATGGTATTATCACAATTTTTCATTGGGCTAGTGCAAGATATCACTGTTTTATGATAACTCGATTTGGTACAACCACGTCCGTTTCCTGCCTCATCCATTGTTGTACAAATAAGGTATGCCACATTCCTTAAACTCTTAGTCTAATCATGTATGCATTGTTTTTGTAAATGAATTGATATGTTCAATCATAGAGAGTAGGTAATGAACTGAATTATTATTTGCATTTATGATAACTTATATTATCATTCATTCATTCTGTTCGGTCCATGGGCAGGTCTTACACTGCAAACCCTGCATTCTCCAGACTTTCCTACTTTCTGCCTTCCTCTTTGTCTCATGTGATCCATATATCTTAATGTCGTCTTATATTATATATTATTTAATTTATCATTCCGCATTGTAGTTTATGTAAAACAGACATACTTAAAACCTGACTCATTGTTGCCAGGCACGTCTCCAGCTCAGTCTGAAATCAGATTTCGAACCGACTGGTGTGACTGTGAATGTGATTGTTTCCGAAGTGTCCAGTATATTCTTGATCTACTTCATTCAATTTTGAAGAAATATGCCGCGTAATACTCCATACGTACAAAAGTTTAGAGATATGAAAAAAAAAAAAAAAGTGTTGAAAGATTGGGTGGAAGAAGTTGCCGGTAACAGTTCAAAAGCTCGATGTATATGGTGCAAGGTGATATTGAAAGCAAAATATTCAGTTTTAATTGTCCGTACGATTTTGCATAGAACATAGAGCCTACGAAGTGATATCACTTTACATAATTTAGTCTACATTTTTATAAAATTCTCCAATTCCTAAAACTGTATTCCTAAAAATATGGAAGCGATGTGTTAAGAAAAATCTGGAGTTTTCCAAGTACTGTTTAGCGGTTTTTTTAAGCATGTGCAGCGGTAAATGGAATTCTGACTTGGCAACACTGCTTACCACTATCAATTAACTGTTCAACTGAATAGAAGTATAACAGTAACCGAGTATTCAGTCGCTTGTTCACAGAAATTAAGAAAAATGTATAAGTTATTTGATTTTGAAAACTTCCGACGACAATCAACAAATTCAAATGGTCTGCCAAACAAACGCACACCTCATCAAAACCAATAAGACTGAACATAGAAATTTAATAGATTGCATTGCTGAACACGTGCGTTACTGCACTGCAGTGCTAGGAATGATACAGGGATATCCAAAGTTCTGTAGAATTTCAATAAAGATATATTTACACTTAGAATTTAGACGTAAATGTAATAAAAGTAAAATTATTCCAAGAGCCACAATAAATGTCCTCGAGGGCCGCATGAGGCCGTACTATGCAGGAAACGTCGAGGAACAGATTGTCCGCAATCCATTGCTCGGCTCATCGGTAAGGTGTAGCAGAGCGGGCGGGCCGTAAGTTTCATTACGGTAGACCAGTGATGTCAATTGATGCCCATAGGAGCAAGAGCGCGCTTTAGAGCCCAGGAGAGCCTGAGCGCTTTACAGCGGAAAGGAAAGAGACAGACGAAAGAGGTAGTATATGTCGCTTGGTCAAGCTATATACAGGGATGGCCAGCACTGATTCAATAGATAAAGGGAAGAGAACTTATTAAAACTGTATCCATGTCAATTTTTAGACTTGTCTGGGAAGTATAATTGCATTACGAGAAAGTAAGTTTTAATTTTAATGTTCATTTTTCACAAGTTTGCTTTTTTATTCAAAAGAAATATTTCCTCAACCTTTTACAGAAAAGTGAAATTTACAGACAAGTTTGTTTAGTAGCCTTACAGGTACTAAATGTTTTCGCAAATCTAATATATCGTAAATACGTATTACTGGACATAGTGTATTAAAATGTTTGAAAATATTCGCATGGAAAATGTTTGTAAGGAACAGAATTAACAAAGCAAGTACTGTTACATCACAAACAAAAGATATGTGCCTATGTGTTGGTAAAACGTCAGCTCTATAGCTTCAGCACATTTCGAGATAATTTAATATTCTGATAACAGAAAGTTGCGCACCAATATCACATAAAAGCATAATGCGATAAGAGTTTTATTATATAACATTAGTTACAGTTAGAACATATACCTAGACAACTTTGCTTTGTACTATAATATTGTTTTGATTACTTTTATAAGGCTAAAGATATCATCAATATCAATTTCAACTTCTCATGTCATATTCAGTGTCTTTCTTTGGGATAACACTTTCTTTATGAATGATGTGTTTAATTCACTTAGTACAGTATAGTTGCAGTTATTATGGAATTTGTGTGAATATTTCTTCTTTACTCTTTATTATGTTATTACGTTTAAAACACAACTGCAATATTAGGCTAAGAAATAGGTGTTAGTACTTTTGTTTTACAGATAATATAGAAAATAACAAACAGAAAGCAGCCATATAAAAATAACGACATAAAATTTCACGTTCCGTTTGAAGTTTGTGCACCACTGTTTTCTTAATCCAACAGGCTGCTTATTCCTCCTAGCATACCTAGCGCTTGATGCCCGCGCACGACGTCAAGGTCAGAAAAATGCGCTTGCTTTGACATCACTGCCGTAGATCTATAATTCCCAAGTGGTGGGGATTGTGTGCGCGGACGGCGGGAAGTGCCTGTGATTTTTATTCGTGAGGAACTTTAAAACAGAAAGTGTACAAGAACAATCCACATACTCTTGAAGTCCTGGAGAACGAAATCAGACGAGTGATATCAGAAATTTCAGAGGCTGAGATACGAGTGTTTGAGAATTTTTTAACACGATGCAACGTTTGTATCGAGAACGCTGGATATCATTTTCAACAGCTGCTTTGATGAAAGGCAAGATATACATCAATTTTCAACTCCATTCATTCATTCATTCATTAGGTAACGCTTAACTAATAATTTAGGCTACCGTAATGAAACTGTATGTCCGTCCGCGCTGCTACAGCTTACCGGTTGAGTCGAGCAATGAATTGCAGACAATTCCTCGACGTTCCCTGCATAGTCGGTAACTTTCCGCTGCCTTTCTCTGTATTTATTATTGGTGTTACTGTCACTATTATTATTATTATTATTATTATTATTATTATTATTATTACGTGAACTGAAGCTGTGTTGTTTCAGTTTCGTGCCTTAGAACAAGAGCCATTCCTCTTCAAATATATCAAGATTTCATATTGCTATCTCAATTTTTTTTTGGCACTTTCAACTGTGAAATAAATTTGATCCGTGTAGGCCTATATTTTTTTTTCTAGAAATCTAATTTCGGCAGATATTAAATTACAAAAATCTCGAAAAATCATTTGTACCAATTCCTTGGATCTATCTATCTCTTGTTCTAATCGTCTTGGGCTCAGATGAAAGTTAAATTTCCCACTAAAATAATAAGATATTCTACATATTATCAGGATTTGTGTCTTATTCTATTCTTTCAGTGGACCCCTCTATTTCAGAAGATATAATTTTAAGGCGCTGACATTACAAACGAACATGCTAAGTATTAATTATATAAAATAAGCTTATTTGAATGCATGCGTGACGCTAGGCCATGAGTGCACTGTGCTGGTGACCGCTGTTTTAAATTACACACGTGTGATTAAGTCTTGACGTTTAACTCCAGTAACTCGGAAACCAGTAATAATTTTGAGCAGCAGTAACTTTTGAAAGTAATTTCCACTTCTTCTCAACATTTCTTTCGCTTTGACTCCCATACAACGTGAAAAAAATTACCGCTCACCAATGTTTCAAGGGGTAAGTGTATATTTGAAAAGATCACTTCGAAGTTAGTGTTTTTTTTTTCTAGTTTTTAAAAAAACTATTAATTGGAATATGTTTCTGCGTTTCCCTCAGACATTGACCTACCAATCAAAAAAATTACAGCGCGAATGATTAGCACAGGAACTACGACATGTTCGTTTCCTCTAGAGTTCTAGACAAACTAATCTGCCGCTCTGCTAGCAGTGCAGGAAAATTCTTGGTTACGTCGCGTTCACATAAAACGTGTGCGTACCATCAACCGACTCGGGACTTGGTCGTCATTAATGTAATTTAACGAAACTATCTTTTTTACAGGAACTGTTCTTTATGTGTCGCCCTAATTAAAATTGATAGAATTTATTTAGAAAGAGATACAGGGAGAGGGGAATCAGTTGATATTGTTATTTTTACAGTTTTCCGTGGAAATGTCTACGAAGTATCGATATATCAACCTTTGTTAAAATTAATATAAAAAATGGTGCATGCATAGCTATGCAAATCGCACTCTCAGCTATAATATGAACTTTTGTTGGAATGTTTATCATAAGTCGTTTCAACTTTATGCTCATTGATACTCGAGATTTTTACTGAAATACGATAAATTTAACGTATTAAAACAAGAAAATTGAAGGACTTAGAGTGGATCGAGAGAAGATGCCTGACTTTTTTTTTATTGAAAATTTAAAATACTGTTCAGTTACTTTTGAATTTCATATTGAAATATCAAAGTCTGGAAGGTATTTTGAAACTATATTTTTTGTACAAAATAGGAAACATTAATTACCTTGTTTATAGATACAGGTTTTCTTCTTACCTGCACTGTAGGCATCTTTCCCCGATAGTCGGGAAAGATGGCAAATGCAGTTAACAAATTTACTGATATATGTATTTTACCTGAACTTGGTTTGATACATGTATATAACAAAATTGACTTAATCTAAACCTCAGAGACACTTTCTCACTCGTTTATCACTACTTAGGAACACAGTAATTGCACATATTTTATTGCAGTGTGAATAAATCTCGTGAAATCACTTCTTGCACACAACGAATTCAGTCCAGTACATTTTTTTTGTCATCATTCCCTTTTTAGGAGGCATTTAGGGGTACGGTAAGAAATCCCGTATGCTTGCAATGCTCTAAAACAGTTCATGCTTTCTGTTTAATCCAGTACATTTTTGTCATCATTCTTTTTTAGGCGGCGTTTAAGGGTACGGTAAAGAATCCTGTATGTTGCGATGTTCTGAAACGGTTCATATCCCCTGTTCTAACATGTTCCATCTCAAGTTGAAGCCTGTCCTCAATCCACTGACTTCTATCAGAGGATCTTACGTAATGTTTACACATTCCCTGCAATAAAACAAAAAATAAAACTCTTGCAACAAGTTGCCATCTTACCCCGAAAAAAGTGATCATCTTCCCCAAGTATCAGGGTAAGATGCCTAGTCTTGTGACGCAACCTAAGAAGGCGGAACAAGGTCGTTGATTGTTAACAATATAAACTTTAGAACCTTTACTACAATGTCCATTACAAAGATTTCACAGTTATTACGAATTCAAGGATGTATTAAAATTTTAACATACCTTTGCATTTATTTTATAGCATAAAAATGAACTGTTTTCTCGCTTTTCTTCTTCTCACAAGAATACGTGGCAAAATGAGTTAGCTTCAACTCTACAGACATTCAACTGTCTCAGTGATCATGAAGACATGCGTGTGGCGTTCTCTGTTGGAAGAATGAGAATCTAAAAAGAAATAAGCATCTTCCCCCGATAGTCATCTCCTCCCGATTCACTCTAAACGAGAACAGATTTCACAAAGTAAAGTAATTTTTTTCGAGGAATTACACATTTGTAAAGTTTCTTGATGTTCGATTTCACATGGAATGTGACTGCCCCGTATGTTGTTAAAAAACTAGAACAAAATCAATGAGTATTTCATTTGCTGACACTAATAACAATAATAATAATAATAATAATAATATTTACTTACTGGCTTTTAAGGAACCCGGAGGTTCATTGCCGCCCTCACATAAGACTCACATTGGTCCCTATCCTGAGCAAGATTAATCCATTCTCTATCATATCCCACCTCCCTCAAATCCAGTTTAATATTATCTTCCCATCTACGTTTCGGCCTCACTAAAGGTCTCTTTAACTCCGGCCTCCCAACTAACACTCTATATGCATTTATGGACTCGCCCATACGTGCTACATGTCCTGCCCATCTCAAACGTCTGGATTTAATGTTATTAATTATGTCAGGTGAAGAATACAATGCGTGCAGTTCTGTGTTGTGTAACTCTCTCCATTCTCCTGTAACTTCATCCCTCTTGACCCCAAATATTTTCCTAAGCACCTTATTCTCAAACATCCTTAACCTATGTTCCTCTCTCAAAGTGAGAGTCCAAGTTTCACAATCATAAAGAACAACCGGTAATATAACTATTTTACTAATTCTAACGTTCAGATTTTTTGACAGCAGACTGGATGATAAAAGCTTCTCAACCGAATAATAACAGGCATTTCGCACATTTATTCTGTGTTTAATTTCCTCTCGAGTATCATTTATATTTGTTACTGTTGCTCCAAGATATTTGAACTTCTCCACCTCTTCAAAAGATAAATTTCCAATTTTTTTTATTTCCATTTCGTAACAATATTCTCGTCACGAGACATAATCATATACTTTGTCTTTTCGGGATTTACTTCGAAACGTATCTCTTTACTTGCTTGAAGTAAAATTCCCGTGTTTTCCCTAATCGTTTGTAGATTTTCTCCTAACATATTTACGTCATCCGCATAGACAAGCAGCTGATGTAACACGTTCAATTCCAAACCCTCTCTGTTATGCTGGACTTTCCTAATGGCATACTCTAGAGTAAAGTTAAAAAGTAAAGTTGATAATGCATCTCCTTGCTTTAGCCCACAGTGATTTGGAAACGTATCTGACAGAAACAATAATAATAATAATAATAATAATAATAATAATAATAATAATAATAATAATAATAATAATAATAATAATAATAATAATAATTTTTACAGTACAGCAGCGGCATGTGAGTAATATAGGAGAGCTCACCGATCTGCCAGTCGTAGGCGAAGTTGAAGTACACACCGCTGGAATGGACGTCCATCACGGCGAGAATGAGAAGATAGGCGCCCATACAGAGATCTGCGAAAGCGAGGTGGCACATGAGGAACTTGGGCACGGTGAGGTCGAGCGCGTTGCTGAGCAGTACCAGCAGCACGGCCAGGTTGCCCAGCACTGCCGCCACCACCACGAACCAGACGCTCACGCGCAGCCATATCAAGCCCATGATGTCCTCGCACGGGTTGAGTGCGTCGGGCTCTGGCCGACACTTGACGTTCACAGAGCTGCAACACGCAAGTCACTATAATTATAATATAGGGTTGTTAGTGGTTTGGTTTACCGAACTACGGCACATTGACCGGCTGACGCTAGTCTTCCGTCTGCCGCCCACTCTGCATCCCTAGTCTCCCACGTATGCTGTGCAATTAATGCGATTGTTGTGAGTGTAGTTTCCTGTAAGTTACTCCTACCGCATAGAATGGCTCGCTATTCGACTCTAGAAGTATGAATCGGATCGTCGGGTCTGTATGGAGTTTATTACAAAATTTCCAAATAATAGACTGTCGACGACGCAGGCAGTACATAAGTTAGTGAATAAAAAGCGCTCTAGAAAGAAACCAATTTGAACTGAGGCTAGATTAGATGACATTGGCGCTAATAAAAAATTAGACTGACGTGTTTGTATCATATGCAAGAGACGCAACACGTTTATTACTTCCTAAACCAGAGGTCTGCATCGGACGTTTTCGCTCGAGCGCCGAGTACTTCATAGCATAATCCGATAGGCAGCGCACATGCATGATGGGTAAAATTGTCACGAGCGATAAATCCTCGAACGGTATAAGCCGAGCGTTAGACATTCGTTCTTGTTACAGTGATGAACTGTGTAGTAATATCATAGACGTTTAACATTTCAAAACTTAGCAGTGTTTAACTAACCTCTCCATAGTACAACTGCAAAACTTTCTTTAAAATGTAATATAAATGTTGTAGGTAAATGTTTTGTTTTTTTCTTCCCCACACAGGAGTGATTTTGTTTTTGCCACATCTGATAGATGTTATTGGATGTAAATGTAATTATTATAAACGGAGAACACAATTACGATAATGCAAGAATTGTATCAAGTTTTCTAGTAATAATAATAATAATAATAATAATAATAATAATAATAATAATAATCTCTAATAATTGATGTATCAATCTTTGCGTCTGTAACAGTTATGCAGCATGATTATTCGTTTTATCATATTTTCTGTGACGTTATCTCTGTACTAATATTGTTATTAATCTACTGCTATATCAATAATATTTTATAAAACATTTCTACATTGTCGCAGTATATAGGCGGAACACTATGTATGGACCTATCATATTATATATGTGGTAAATCAAATATTGAATAATTATTAATTAGCAATAATAACTGTATATCGAAGTTTTTCATACTATTTTATTTATAACTTCATGTTTCTGTTTTGGTACGTTCCATTGACTGTTCCATTAAACGTTTGTCATAAACGCAGAAAATAAAACCTTATTTTTACCGTGTGAGCAAAACATATGTGTATCTTATCTGTCGTCTTCTATACAAGATAAGACATGTCGGTGAGATGACCTTGCACTGAGCTTCTATTTATTACGAGCGTATCACGACCGATCGTATCTCACTCGAGGGTGCGACACTCGACCGAGTTCAAGCGAGCGATTTAACTCCAATGCAGCACTCTGGCCTGAACCTTATTATTAGGGATCGTATTCCGTCCCAGGGAGTACGGAGATAAGGTTAGCTGTTCATGGACTATATTGACGTGACGTCATATTTCGCGCGCGACCAAGGTACTATTGGGGAATATTTGCATCTTGTTTTGTGCAGTTGATGTTATGTTCATGATTGAAACCTAGACCCCACAGACTGTTCACAATGAATTCTGTGATAAATAATGACACTGCGATGATTTTTCCTAAAATTTTAATTGTTTATTCATTCATTTAATTAATTTATTTTTACTGGCAGAGTTATGGCCATAGGGCAGCTATCGGCATCACTGGACGCAAGTCGCAATACATAATTATGACGTAATAGCAATCGATCCGTCCGGATCTCACAAGGGAAGGGTTTCGGCTCGAACAGGAATTTCATATCCAAAATTTGTATACAGGCCCATCTTTACATCTCTGTAAAGCTTCCAAAAGCATTCGTTTGTGTAATGTGTGGTTTGTCTGTTAGAGCACTGTACAAGTTGAGGGGTGGGGAGAGCACTGCACAAGTTAAGGGGATGGGACACCTTACCCGTAAGCCTAGCCTAGCCTAGAAGCTAGTGCGAGTGGTAAAATGTCTAAAGCCCATTTAAGAACATTTTTCTCCAACGTTCTGTCTGAAAATATTGCAGCTAATCAAAAATGTACACTTTTGTGTGAGTCATTGAATGCGCACAAGGACACAACCTTAGTAAATGAATCATTCCAAGGCTAAGACATGGAATGTATGATCATTCCACCTAAAAAAAACTAAATATTTCTAGCCTCTGGAAATCTATTTCCTTAAACAATACGAAATATATGCTCGGAGGATAACATATTACATAAGGACTCTTGCTGAGAATTCAGAACTTAACTTGGGAAATCGAGTGTTTGTAATGAAAATGCACTCTGTTATTCATAACCAGTTGTCTGCTCCAGTATATAGCCCTATGCTTCAGTATTCCTGGCAGTCAGCCGGTTACGTGAATCCTGAACAAGTCTCGGACTTCAAAAATGTAATTCAGTTAGCATTTGATTTTTCAGCACTGGAGTGTGGTTCAGAAGATTGTTCAGGTGTTGCTTCTGCGTGTTGTGCTTATTGCTCTGCTCCATGCTGTTTCATGCATTTTATAGAGAATCCTCGTGTACAGTTACCCTTAAAAAGAATGAGACGATTCTTGGTCGTCGGAAGTTAAAGTTCTACAGCGCGGTTCACTCGATATCGACGTAACAATAAGTACCATGACAAATACAACAAGAATTGTTACAAGGACCACAACAAGGACAAGGACCAGAATAAGAATCACGAAAAAGATAGCCATTTAAGGCCACGATTTCACAACATAGCTCGAGTCACAAAATATCATTGCTTCTCTGCACCGAATGGCAAACGCCTGCTATGGGATCTACATTCTGGACTGCTGCTGTCGCTGTCTTGTCTCGGTAGCTCATATAGTAGCGTGTCGGTTCCACTATATAACCGAGACATCTCGTGTTCGATCCCAGGTAAAACTTCTTTTTTATTGAGGTGTAATTAATTTCTTCAGAGTTCCTCGACTGTCTAATTTGTCGAAAAATATGGAATAATTTATGCCCAAATTCTGGGTCTTACAAGTGGGCTGAACCTCGTCAAAAAATCTTACTTGGAAGTTAAAAGTATTCTTCCTCAAACAATAATCATAAGAAACAAAAAGAGACCTGTTAACTTAAAATCTTGTCCAAATGCCATCAGCTTCTATTACAGCTCTAAGTCAATCCGGCATGGATGTCACGAGATTGTGGAATAGGTTCTGATCCCCGGCGAGATCTTCCCACGTGTCAACAACTTGATTCCACAATTCGTCTCGATTTCGAGGGCGTCGGTGGGCATAGGTGGCTATTCTGTAGTGACATAAACATAGATTATCTCTCGGAACTTTTCCGTAAAAGTAAATTAAATTCACTCCTTGAAACTGACAAGTCCACACCTGTGGAGTAACGGCTAGCACGTCTGGCCGCAAAACCAGGTGGCCCGGGTTCGATTCCTGGTCGGGGCAAGTTACCTGGTTGAGGTTTTTCCGGGGTTTTCTCTCAGCCCAATATGAGCAAATGCTGGGTAACTTTCGGTGCTGGACCCCGGACTCATTTCACCGGCATTATCACCTTCATCTCATTCAGACGCTAAATAACCTACGCTGTTGATAAAGCGTCGTAAAATAACCTAGTAAAATAAAAAAAAAATAAAAAACTGACAACCTTAGTCGTAGCGTAATTTTCCCACCAGCATACAAGCTGAAGTAGCACAGCCATTGATAAAAGTCTTGTACACAGAATTAGACTGAATTTCTATTCGACAGAATCTTTAATCAATGACTTCTCTGAACATGATAAACAAATCCTAAGCGTTTCCAATGTCACTGAACAATTTCAAAATATTAATTTAAAAACTAAAAAAGGGTCGTAAATGCTGTATCTAGTGATTATTTGCATTTATGTCTACAAAATGAATCTTGGAAAAACATATATGATACTGGTACTATTGATATTAAGAGTAAATGTATTGTATCTTTCACTTAATTTCAGAATCACTTCAGTGGATGTTCTCCATTCAATGTTGTAAAAAAATTAAAAAGTAAAGAAATGTAGATAACGCAGGGACTAAAAAATCTCATGTATTAAAAAGAAGAATCTCTAAGTAATGAGTTGCAATGTAATGATCCTCATGTTCTTAAATACTACAAGAAGTACAGTGTAATTTATCAAAAATTATGAAAGAGGGAAATAGAATACATTTGAATAGAGAAGTACAAAATTCAGATAATGCAATTAAAGCTATTCGGAATATTATTAAAGTTAAACTTGTAGATATTCTAAGAAAGAAAATATTTTTTTCATTAAAATAAGTGATTATAAAGTAGAGGATTCCAAATCTATTGCAAATTCTTTTAACGTCTTATAGTATATGATATAGAAATATTATTGACAACTTAAACATTTAAAATTTTGCAAAAGATACTGCAATTGGTTACTTAACAGTTGCATTTAATAATTAGTATTAATATATGTAATTAGTCAATAACTGCAACATTGCTTTTTCATTCAATCATAACATGAATAAAATTGAATGAACATTAAATTAAACACTATTGGAAACACGTAGACAAAATAGTTAAAATCAACTGAAGGGGCGAGAATGAAATAATCCAAAGCCACACTTTTAACAAAAAGTGTTTTTGCGAGTGCATTTCTTACACATGTGGGAAAGCTACTAATAAAATATTGTAATAATTACTCAGCAAATGTCATAGCCTAAGGGCTCTAAACCTTTGTAAAAGTTTGTCTGTGTGGCTTAGGAATATTTTTTAATTTCATTTTAATTGTTAGTTTTTAATATAAATGCATTTACATTGTATATGTGTGTGTATATAAATGCATTCACTAGATTAGCGTTTATAATATTATAACTTGTAATTTTGTATTGTCTGTGATCATTAACACTTAATCTTAAGACTTTGAAAAACTCTATTTCAACGTTACTTAGCTATTTCAACATTATTTAGACAAAAAAAAGTCGTTGACGTAGACTAAGAATCGAACTCGCTCTCTTCTACACAACAGGCAGAAGTCTTAGCGTCTGAGCTATTGAAACGACACGAAAGCTTTCCTTTCTGTGCAGAGTGTCGATCTAGTAATTTAAATATATTTATATTTTATTTACGTAATATTATCATATTTTTTGCAGTTTTTGAAGTGAATTTCGGAACGATGCTCATAATAAACCAAACAGCCTGAATTTAAGTAACTCAATATTCGTTATCTTGTGTATCAGTGCTCTGGTCCCCGATCATGCGCAGTGTCTTACATCTGAGACTTAGGAATATTCAATCGTCTCATCCTTTTCCAGGGAAACTGTACATTTTTAAAGAAGTGTATTGACCAGTACCAACCAAACGGAGAGTTACACAAATGAATGCTTTTACGGTCTTCATCACCGTTGTGAGGTAAGCCTCTGTACAAACTTTTAACCAAAAATTCCTGTTCGAGCAGAAACCCTTCCCTTGCCAGTGGCGGACTTTGACCACAAGCATCTGACGCAGTCTACACGTTAATGATTTATAGATGGACAATTTACATTTTATTTCACCTTAAATTTTACTGTGCCACAACAAGATAGGAAAGTACGTCACAGTTTGCCACTTTTGATACAACTCGTAAATTGTAGTCTGTTAGTTTCGATCTTTCTTTCGATTTTACAAGTTTTCGTTCAGAAAGCAATTGTTCGGAAATATATTGAATGTAGAGCCAAACATAGCAGCCTAGTCTATATGGAAGCGGCAGGCGACATAAGATAGGACTGTAGATATTTTTTATAGAGAATATTTTAAATAAATCTAAGCTAGTCTGATGTGTTATATGGGTACAATGCAAACATTATGTCCGCACTTATTTCCACCGCTCTTAAATAAAACGTTAGTCCAGTTTTTTGACAATCGTCTTTTGAAAGTAGTCAATGTCTGACACACCTTTACACTGTGTACACTAAAATATACAGTGGGAGGAGACAAGAAGATGCAGAGAACAGAGACGAATGGCGATATATCGTGAATGAGGCTAAAAACCTCTTAGGTTTTGAAATGCCCTAAATTGATTGATTGATTGTTGTTATTATTATTACTACTACTACTATTATTATTAAAGTGGTGAAGAAATAATTATAATTTTCTTCAAGTGTTTTAACAAATAACCATGCCCTGTGAATAACTTAAAGTTTTCTACTCAATAATTTTTCTTGGACACTTAGGAATTATATTTTGTTGTACATTGGGATACTCCCATCCATTATTATTTTAAATTTCGAGAAAATGGTAACCGAGCGGGCTAGCGGAGCGGTAGAGAGTTGGCCTTGCATTCGGGAAGTCCGGGGTTCGATCCCAACGGCCGGCAATCCTAACTGAGGTTTTTCATGGTTTCCTCAGTTATTTCCAGGCAAATGTACCGGGATTGTACCCCTTGAAAGTTCGGCCATGGATGGCGATCCTTCCCTTAATCCTTTCATATGTGTGAGTGAATGCTGTGTACTGTCTTAAATGTTTGTGTTGTATCGGAGGTGACCCTGGCATTCAGCTGATCCCTCATCCGGGGAGGCCCTCCATGTCCTTGTGTGGTCAAAAAAGTATGTATGTGATCCATAGATTAATTCCTCTCCCGACAGGTCGCGGCCCTGTAAGGCCCGGGTGGCGTGGGTCGTGTAAATGAACCTAGAAGGGAGAGGATAAACTGAGAGAAAGAAGAAGAGAAAATGGTATGTTCTTACATCTTAATATTAATTCTTTAACTCCTAAAAATGATCAAGCTGATATCGGGTTTCGTCAGATATTACGTCAACAGCTTTATTACCAGGTAATTATAACCGTTTGTAATCACGGAGAGTTTTCGTGGAGACATTGCATAACTACGGTAAGCCCAGAAGTACTGTCAATAAACTAGCTCGCTACCTGACCGACAGGTTTCCACACATGGCCTGCAGCTGCTCGGTGGGCACTCTGGCGGTGGTCTGGTGGAACAGGCCCTCCATGGACGAGGCGTCCGCGTGCCTCCACTGGGCGCTGTCCTCCTCGGGGAGCGGCGCCTGATCGGAGTGGAAGCCAGGCAAAACCAACCCATGGCCGTCCTCGTACGCCGGCCCCCACGACGCCGTCGACAGGAACGCCTCTCCCCACGAGTCACCCTGTATCACAGTTCTTCGACTGCGTTGTCCGTTGCCATGGCAATTGCGTATTTTTGCGAGGTTTGCCTGCAACACAGAATCGCACATGATACACGAATATTCAGGGTTGGACTTCTATTCACATGGTGAATAAATATTTCTTAACTTCAGTCATTTCTGCATTATATTACTACTGACGTTCCCGTTTATACTTCATTTTCTTGAATTGTTATGCAGGAGATATAAATGTTTGTCATTTAAGCCTACTGTCTGCTTAAGGTATATGTACACCCACAAAACGCAAAAAATGATGAAAAATTTGAATTTTCAAAATATAACTATATTAACCCAGATAAGACTGACGTCCTATATATAGGACGGAACGTTTTATTTTTTTAACATTGCTGTGTAAGATTTTCATAGTCGGCAATCATGATACCATAATCCTTATGTGTTATAAATTGCCTCCAATTTTTTTTTCTTATATTTAGTCTGTCATAGTCATTGTTATTAACATATCTGTGTGAAACGCCCGGTGTCCTATATATAGGACGTCAGTCTTATCTGGGTTAATAGAGAATTTTCTCCCCTTTAATTTGATATAAGAATTTTCGATTTATGCCTTATGGTTTTTCAGATAAGTCTCATTTTCCAAAATGCTCCGTCATCAGCCACGGTCACTTACTTTTGGAGTGCATTACTTTTGGAGTGATCTTCGTAGCAGTCAATCCCCTCGTCCAGCATTGCTTGTAAAATAAACTTCTTCCTAGTCCCGAAATAGATGCATAGATATCTGGGCATGACCATTAGATTGAAAAAACTTTTTTTACATAATGAAGTAATTTATAATCAGAAAACTGTAAATTTGTGTGTCAATGATGTTGTACGTCATTTTAATAAGAGTCCAAAAGTAGAAATTACAATTCTGAGGAGGATGGGCATAAATCCTGGGACAAACACCATCGCAGGATTTGTTGCATCAATGGAAATAGGGACAAAAATGCCAAAAAAAACATTCAACACCTGAAGTTAAAACAAGGCGGAGGTATTTGAGAGGCAGAAAGAAGCTGAAACTGGACCGACATGAAGCTGCTTAAGTGGTGACATATGATGATGGAGTCTTCTAGGCTCTGAAAGTTTGTGGCTGTAAATAGTAATTTTAGAATATTTAATTCTTTCAAACATGATATCTCAGTCAAATATGGTGATACCAAGAAGATATTGGTGTCATTTTGGAGCTTGAAATGTCCCCCAGTGCCTGAAAATGAGTAAAATAACATTAATATAATTAATAATTATTTATGGATTTTTACATGATTTATGCAACATAAAATATTGTAAGTTACATATATGGTAATATTTAATTAATGTAAAAAAATAAAAAATAGCTCTATGTCAGGTACTAAAGAATAGTTTTAGCTATAAAACAGTGAAAAAACTGTGGCTCTATCTTAAAAACTGCATGAGCTATCATGTTTCAAGTTGCACGTCAAAATTATAAACAACATAATTTTTAAAAACAATTTAGACATAATTTCAAGGGAACTGTTCACTTCATTCTCTTTCTGGTACCATTCTCAATTGTATAAACATTTTACAGAGCAAAATTATACAAAATAAATTTTTTTGTATGTAAAGGTGTGCATATACCTTAAGCAAAGAGGTAAACCTCTGTGTTTTGCAGTACACATGAAGGACATTTATTTTGTAATCACAGAAAATATGACATCCAACTTCATTTATGGATTGCTAAGGTGACGGTAAAGATATAGAAAGGTATCCCTTAGATTCCATAAAGGCTTATGAGGGCATGGAGATAGGGCTTCATACTTTCATGACCTCGGCAGTAGAATGGTGTGGTACGGTTGGCACCATGCCCAGACCTCCTTTTACTCCCGAGAAAGACTGAGTGCTGAATTTCGAAGGAGGCAAAGTGGAACCCGAGGCCGTTCTGGAAGTTTAGCAACGAGAAAAAACGCGTCACTATCCGGGATTGAACCACTGGTTGAGTAGATGTACGCTATGTAATTATTTTTCCTCAGACTCACATATTATGTAACTTAATGTGGATATTAGTGTACTGAAAACATATCTAATAATATTGTGACTTATTTCATACAACAAAGTTACTTTTATTCGCAACAATAATGACTTTCTATAACTGAATTTAAACACTCCCGCCAACAATGGGTATCTCACTCCACACAGCAACACAGTTTTCGTTATTGCACTCCACAGACGACAATTCACTTGGATTATTGAGGATAAGGATGTACTGCTAATCTCAACTAATGTTCACAAAGCACTATTTACAAAACAGAACTGTCAGTTCACAGTTCGTTGCCTTAGCTAGTTCTTCTAGCTCATTCACTCAAGTTCACAGTATATCGAACCCAAGACTTCCAGAGACAGTCCACTGCACTCGAACTCAAGACTTCAGGATATGCCGCACTCGCCTGGTCGCTATCACAGTTGCTGTCCTCCTCAAGTCGAACCCAGGTCTCGAAGGCTGGCTTCCTTGACGTTCACTGCTGCTTTACAAGACCGACTGGTTTGTTGTCCAAACTAAAACTGGCTGTGTCCTCCTTCGCATCTCCTATTTATCACTAAACCATAGTTTCCAGAAAGTACTGTTTCTAGTGTCTTCGGGAATAATCTGTTACTGGAGACGTCTCGAGTTTTTCCACTACCGCCGCAGTCGGCCTCCTTCCCCTCTCGGGATGCAGACGCTCCCCTTACGTCCGTCCCCTCCAGACCCGCGCGGCTGCAGCCTCCTTACCCTTCTCCGCACCGCCTGTCTTCTCGCGCTCCAGCCCTCCCTTCTGTGGGACGCGTGATCGACTCCAGAGGCAGCTGTCACAATATTTTTCATTCATGAAAATCTTTATTTCGAACTGAGAAGTATTCAAAGGTAGTGTACTGTATAAGCGATTTGTAATGAGATTCTGAAGGCTCTGAAAGCAAGAGGGAAGTTGTAATGCAGGATTCTAATATGAACACTGAGTCATGGGTTCAAAGACGATCTTTCTCAGCATAAAAAGGGAAACTAATCGCTTCAGAGAGAGCGTCCCCACTCCCCGGGTCGTTCCGCAATCTCTCCTGACTTTTCAATTGCCTGTAGCAAGAAACGATTTATCGAAGGATATTTGCTAATTCGTTAACAGAGAAGTCAAATTTCTATAGAAAACACCCCTCTTTTTATATTTGGGTCATTTGCAAAAATTGTAAACAAATGGACGATTGAGAACGTTAAAATTAAAGTACTATTTAGAGCATATTATGCATCTATTAATATAGTGCAATGTCTCTGCAATAGTAATCAGCCACTGTACACTCACCTTGCTTTAAAGCACTGTTTTGAATGATGTAACAGACATGACATGAAGTAACATATCTGACAGGTAACAGACATGACAAAGCAAACAAGCACGTGCGAATCTAAAATGTTCTTGCTTAAAAATCTTCAAAATAGCAACTTAACTACTGGACACGTGTACTATTATGCCCTCTTGATCTTGAATTTATATGTTGTTATTTGTGGAAAACACAACACAAACAGATCTGACAGAGTAAAAATGCACGCCTAGACTAAAACACAAAGCAAGAGTTTGACACACAAACTCGCCAAATTAAAATGAGTGAACATAGCAGTACATTAGGTCTTTGTGCATCATCTTGGCTTGTGCTGACATCTGTGGGATTTCTTTTTCAACTGTGTATCCATAGGAACAGAATAGTATAACAGACCTGACTGACTTACTGGACTAGAGTAATTATGTAATCATATTTAAGGAAATATAAACTCAGACATAAATGAAGAAGTTTTGATAATATCAAATGTTTCTTTAATTTTTTCTCAATTACATTATTAAACAAACCTTTATCTGTACATAATCGTGCTCCATTTTAAAAACTTAACTAATATGGACACAGCATTTTAGCTGTTACTATGATAGTTTTATTTTATTCTCGTGAAATATTTCACATGAAGGAAATAATTCTTGTGACGTTTACTACAGAGTGATTTATATAGAACTGACACATTTCTTTCATTAATTGTTTCAAAACGAATTGTGCTAGCGACAATTTATTATACCTAAAATGTAGAGGAATTTTGGGAGATTATTTACCTCTATAGAAAATGTTGAAAATGTCCTCCATCCTGCATAAGGCACAACTCAACACGTCGTTCCATGTTACTGGCCACTCGTTGGAGGACTCTGTTGTCAATAGCTTGAATCTCCTGTGTGATCTTGTGCTTCAGATCGTTCAATGTCTGGGGACGTGTGGCGTAAACCCTGTCTTTTAAGTAACCCCATAGAAAGAAGTCCGGCGTTGTCAAATCCGGAGACCTCGTGGCCACAGGTTCCTGGAAATTATTCGGTCGTCAAATAAACTTGCAATTAGTTCCATGGATTCATTTGATGTATGGCATGTAGCGCCATCTTGCTGAAAAAATCCTTGACTCAGCTCTACATCGTCCAGTTGCTCAACAAACTCAAAGACAAACGTCTTAATGATTTTTTGGGTGACTGCTCCAGTCGTGCTCTTACGTCAACAACAACCGTGGGAAGCCTAGATGAACGATGCTTGCCCTTTTCACTCACCAGAGATCCAGTTGTTTCCAATTTGTTTACCAGTCCCAGTATTGTGTTTCTTTTGGGAGGATTGCGAACACCAAATTCTCTCTGGTATGCCCTTTGAGTAGCTGTAATTGAATTCGTAATCCAGTATTGCTTCACAAGGAAGAGTCGTTGATTTAATATGTACTGCATTTTCACGTTGACACAAAATGTCGAAAACAGCTGACAACAATAGGAATAAAACATAAACATCTGCGCATCTAGTGCTGCCAACAATAGGAATAAAACATAAACATCTGCGCATCTAGTGACAAGGAATCGAAACTCCAGAACATTCTACTTAATTTGGTGCTAAAATTGGGTCATTGAATGAATTTCCAACGGAATAATTAAAGAAAGAAATGTGTCAGTTCTATATAAATCACTCTGTACATTAGTATTGAAACTACTCACTGTTAGAAGTTTATAACTATATCGTTATAAATGCAATAATGGGAAGGGTAAGAATTGATGGACATCATTTGTTATACTAATTCTGCAAATGACCCATTTTCGTAATGATTGGAATCATTTTTCAAAGTAACAGCAGGCCCACCATATGTGATGAACTAAAACAAAACTTTGTGAATTTCTCTTTCTATCTGTTGGATTTTTAGTATCTAAGTTTCATTAAACGTAAGTTACACGTGTTGGAAACCGGAAAGCTCAATGGTGTGGGCCCCGTATTTGTGGATCAATCAGGGTTGCATTAATGTTGGAAATTAATTCGTAAGCTTTGCTGCTGGATCCTGAGCCTTAACAAGAGGACATGGAGAGTAGGACGTGTCTAAAGAACGGAAGGACAGTTATAAATAGAGCCCAGCGTTGGTCAACGACCCATGGAACCTAAAATTAAACTCATTTTGAATTTCAATTAATATTTGCACATAATCGTTCAACATGGATTCATCACGAGCAGTTTCTATCGTCGGAAAGTGAGTCATATTAGACCTACCTTCCCGAAACTTACTTACAAAAAGTGTAAGTTTACGACTGAAATCCCGTAATTTATTCAACATATCAACAATGAGCTGGCCTTTTCCCTGAAGAGAGATATTTAAATTGTTGAAGATTATTAAATTCTAACTTACCCTACCTCATATAATAATACAACTTTCAACTCTTGAACCCTTTTATTGCGATCTTCACCAACAAAACCATCGTACCTGTATGTGAGGACTAGTAATGACGCAAACTTTTGTGGGACATAAAGCACTGAGTATTGAGTCTAGCTGCTGTAGAAAAATACTCATTTTTCCATGCAATACTGAAAGAATTTGCCTGTTGATCACTTTTCCGTCGTTTAGATTCCTCCATTACGTAGCCGTAGATAGGCAAAGTGAAATAGCTACTGATAATACACACTAAACCAGGTAGCTGTGTGGACTATCCTCTACCTAGCAGGCCTACATCATTCCGACATACCGTTCCGGCGAGCTGTTAGACGACTCTCCCGCTGCTCAATGAGCACCGTTTGTGCAAGCCTGCTGTAGACTAAAGGGAAGTGTGGAGCGGGGAAGCGACCAATCCAGTGCGATGTGGAAGGACGGTGCGAGAGGGGGAAAGTATTGTTACAATGTTGTCGCAGTCGCGTGTGCCTAAAGCTGAGTTTATATCTGCAGAAACATGAAACAGAGAGGTTCACATGTTCGGGTCTGGCCTGAGTATGCTCCTCATCTTAGATTCAGTATTACCAGTACCTTCTGTATTACACGCTTACTACGAGAAAGTGAATTGATAAGAGCTGGAAAAGCGATTTTTAAAAATAAAGAGAATTATCAGATTTATATTACACAAGACTCTCATTCAATCATGAACACATGGAAAAACTATTTTGGGCAACTACTAAATATACATAGGCCAAATACAAATTATTCGGACGAAATTCAAATACAAACTGCTGAACCATTTATACCCGAACCCACACTTTCAGAAGTCAAAATTGCGATAGAAAACTGAAAAAGTACAAGTCTCCAGGTATCGATCAAATTCCAGCAGAATTAATACAAGAGGGTGGAAGCGCATTATCTAGCGAAATTTATAAACTTGTACTTGCTATTTGGGAAAAGGAAATTGTACCAGAACAATGGAAGGAGTCTATAATTGTACATATTTTCAAGAAGGGGGACAAGACTAACTGTGAAGCTTCCGAGGACGTGCTGATGTAGTACAAAAATTTTGTCCGATACTCTTTCGAGAAGATTAACTCCGTACGTAAATGAAATTATTGGGGATCATCAATGTGGTTTTAGGCGTAATAGATCGACTATTGAACAGATTTTTTTGTATTCCGCACATATTGGAGAAAAAATGGGAGTATAAGGGTACAGTACATCAGTTATTCATAGAGTTCAAAAAGACATATGACTCGGTTAAGAGAGAAGTTTGATATACTATTCTTATTGAATTTGGAATTTGGTATTCCCAAGAAACTAGTTCGATTAATTAAAATGTGTCTCGGTGAAATTTACAGCAGAGTCCCTATAGGCCAGTTTCTATCTGATGCTTTTCCAATTCACTGCGGGCTAAAGTAAGGAGTTGCACTATCATCTTTACTTTTTAACTTTTCTCTAGAATATGCCATTAGGAAAGTTCAGGATAACACACAGGATTTGAAATTGAACGGGTTACATCAACTTCTTGTCTATGCGGATGACGTGAATATCGTACGACAAAATCCACAAACGATTCGGGAAAACACGGAAATTTTACTAGGGGAGAGATTTGGAAGTAAATCCCGAAAAGACAAATTATATGATTATGTCTCTTGACCTGAATATTGTACGAAATGGAAATACAAAAATTGGAAATTTATCAAATATCTTGGAGCAACAGTAACAAATATAAATGATACTCGGGAGGAAATTAAACACAGAATAAATATGGGAAATGCCTGTTATTATTCGGTTGAGAAGCTTTTATCATCCAGTCTGCTGTCAAAAAATCAAAAAGTTAGAATTTATAAAACAGTTACATTACCGGTTGTTCTGTATGGTTGTGAAACTTGGACTCTCACTTTGAGAGAGGAACATAGGTGAAGGGTGTTTGAGAATAAGGTGCTTAGGAAAATATTTGGGGCTAAGAGGGATGAAATTACAGGAGAATGGAGAAAGTGCAGGCATTGTATTCTTCACCTGACAAAATTAGGAACATTAAATCGAGACGTTTGAGGTGGGCTGGGCATGTAGCACGTATGGGCGAATCCAGACATGCATATAGAGTGTTAGTTGGGAGGCCAGAGGAAAAAAGACCTTTAGGGAAGCCGAGACCTAGATGTGAGGACAATATTAAAATGGATTTAAGGGAGGTGGGATATGATGATAGAGAGTGAATTAATCTTGCACAGGATAGGGACCAATGGCGGGCTTATGTGAGGGCAGCGATGAACCTGCGTGTTCCTTAAAAGCCATTTGTAAGTTGTATATTACACAAGACAGTTGCTCACCTTACTCCAGCTCAAGCACCTGAGCAAGGCTGCGCTCTCCTCATCTTCACCTGAGCTATAGTGTTGCTTCCGACTTGCTTCCATAGTCACTGAATGCACGATTGCCACGTCTTCCTATCATAAATTATTTCAATGTACCGAAGTACATATGATATTTCCATGCTGATATTCTGCGTCATCATTCGATGAAAGAGTAATGGAACGGAGAGGGAATCCAAGAGTTGGAACTCAATCAGAGACAATTCTGTTCGACGCCGGGGTTGTATCCGGTGTGGCTTAGTGGATAAAGCATCAGCACATAGAGCTGAAAACCCGGGTTCAAATCCCGGCGCCGGAGAGAATTTTTCTCCGTTCCATTACTCTTTCATCGAATGATGACGCAGAATATCTGCATGGAAATATCATATGTACTTCGGTACATTGAAATAATATATGATATGCGTAAATCACGAAGTGATTTAAGACGGCGCTTATTCCGTCGGATCCCGGCCAACTAGTCACTCATAACGAGTGCACCTCAGCACATGTGTGGACTTCGGTCCTATGTTCATAGACATCTATGACGTAGTGCAGAGGGCGGCCACTAGAGGGAACACAAGAGTTGGAACTCAATCAGGGACAATTCTGTTCGACGCCCGGGTTGTATCCGGTGTGGCTTAGTGGATAAAGCATCAGGACGTAGAGCTAAAAACACGGGTTAAAGTCCCGGCGCCGGAGAGAATTTCTCTCCATTCCATTACTCTTTCCTATCATAAATTCTGTTACCGATCTTCAATGGAATTACTCTTAAACCGTCTATGTTATGCAACAAACCAATAAAGGGCACATATGTGGACATTTCCGAAATATTACTTTCTTCAGGAAGTAGGAAAAACTGCATCGAGCCTTCAATTTATCCTAAGGTGAACGACAATTTTATACGTAGTGCATGTTACGTCCATTGTTATAATAATAATAATAATAATAATAATAATAATAATAATAATAATAATAATAATAATAATAATAATAATAATAATAATATTAATCATTTTCTGTATATTCTATAGGAAAAAATATTTTGGAACTGTTCGATTTCGTTTGGAAATATGAGGGAAATGTTCATTTTTCTTCGAAAAAAGCCATTTGACATTTACAAGTCACTTACATCAACTCTATCATAGAGTAACGAATAGGTTGTAACAGTACAATCTTCCAGCAATAGGGATCCAGAGCACATAGGCCCTACATCACCAAATATATACATATATTTTAATTAAATTTTGAATTATAACGGAGAAATATATTCCCCAGAACTCTGCTGTGGGAAAATGGCAGCCTGACCGTTGCTTACTACATAATCACCCGGCTATGGACTGAAAGGTCCGGGGTTCGATCCCTGGTGGTGACAGGATTTTTTCTCGTTGCCAAACTTTCAGAACGGCCCCAAGGTTCACTCAGACTTCTATAAAATTGAGTACCGGGTCTTTCCCGGGGGTAAAAGGCGGTCAGAGCGTGGTGCCGACCACACCACCTCATTCTAGTGTCGAGGTCATGGAAAGCATGGGGCTCTACCTCCATGCCCCCCAAGTGCCTTCATGGCATGTTACGGGGATACCTTTATCTTTTTTACAATAACACTTTTACAATAATTTCAATTAAAGAAAAATATTTAGCTCAACTATGTGAATGCACATTGCATGAAAATAAAAAAAAAATAAGAATTGAATAGCTTATTTCCCTAGATATCCTTCACTTTAATTCTACTGTATCATGGAACATTAATAATATATATTACAGCACTTCTGCAATAGTTTCAAAGAGTAAAAAGATATTATCACTCTTGCACATGGAAGTGAAAGTGACCGATTTTTAATGGATTTTTAGTGGGTTATTTTACGACGCTTTATCAACAGCTTAGGTTATTTAGCGTCTGAATGAGATGAAGGTGATAATACCGGTGAAATGAGTCCGGGGTCCAAAACCGAAAGTTACCCAGCATTTGGTCATATTGGGTTGAGGGAAAACCCCGGAAAAAACCTCAACCAGTTAACTTGCCATGACCGGGAATCGAATCCGGGCCACCTGGTTTCGCGGCTAGACGCTCTAACCGTTACTCCACAGGTGTGGACTTTTTTAATGGATTGGTAATTGCAACACATGTAGAATGTTGGAAATATCCGTAAGACAATGAAAATATCGGTATTAGTAGTCTATGACAGAGTTTCTCAAACTATGGTACCCGGACCACCTGTGGTCCTCGAGGTCTGTCCTTATGGTGCTTCAAAAAAGACAGAAGAAAGAATAAAATTCGAACGAATTGCGTATCACACTGTAGCTAAAATCTCAGAGTTTGGAAATGACACATGGCAATCGAATTTCACTTTTTCTCCCAGTACTGACATTTTATGAAATTTATTACCCTACCCGTCTATCGACTTCCAACTATATTCTCAGCAACAAAAGAGGGATTTAAAGAACTATATAGTGGTGTTTTTCGACATCTTTTCCCTGCACCTCTGGCGCCGCGCCTGTAACCCAGAGGGACCACCCGTATTCATAACAGAGGACCAAAATACCGAATCTTAATTCAATTTTAAAATCTAAGTATACTCGCATTAAAATATGCTACGAAAATTATACATTTGCTTTCGAAGGGAACAAGCGTAAGGTGGTCCGCGGAACTGTTCTGATTTTAAAAAGTGGTCCCCACTTCAAAAAAAGTTTGAGAAACGCTGGTCTATGATGAGGAATTACCTGGTTTTCATTGAAAATTCTGATTTTATCATACTGTTTCTCATGGACATGACCGAGTTAGAATAAAAACAGTAGGCCTATATATTCAGAAAGATGCCTCTCTAAAAGTACCGAAACCGTAGCAAACTTTTTTTTCCCCGGTGGAAATGACCACTTTTGTTCGCAACCTCCACATTTGTTGATATTTGTTCTACAAAATCTCCCGACATCACCTACCTAACGCTTCCCGTTTTTCTAGAATACACATTCCAAAATTCAACTATACTTGTTTTTTTTTTTTTTTTTTTTTTTTGAAAGATGGGACATGACAGGAGCGTTGAAATCGGAAAATCAACTGAATGTCACATAGCGTGGTAGGGCTGTTGCTATGGTAATAGCGGTTGAGTTGCAAAACTTACAGTTCCCACGTGGCGAGTGCTTAATAGCTTCCTTGGCAACATTTATTGTGCACACAATGTTAGCATTGGTACCTTTCGTCTTTGATTCTCTGTCGATTTTTGTATTGTTTTCTTACCTTCGCATCAATTGTCAATGAATGTTTTAACGTCAGCCATCTTAACGACAATTGCTAGCTTCTATCAGCTGGCAGCGTGGTAGTCCACATTGGCAAAATGGCACTGTAGTTCCAAGCTCGGCCGCTTAACTGTCATATCCCATCTTTCAAAAAAAGAAGTATAAAATACTGCTGTTCTCAAAACTCGTTCACAACTGTTTAACTCAGTGCCCTGACCATCTCTTTACAGGGTGTTTAAAAAATACGGGGCATAATTTCAGGTATGTATTTCCCACATGTAGACAATCAAAATAGTTCATTACAACATGTGTCCGGAAATGCTTCATTCCCGAGTTATGACCTTCACAACATTGAAATTCACCGGAACGTTTTTTCTTTCCGCAGGTCGTTGTCATTACAGAAGATGTTCAAAATGTCCACCTCCTGCTTGAATACAGACCTCACATCGATGTCTCATTGACCTGCGACCACGATCCCAAATTTCAGGAGTATTGCGTATGTCCTCAGAACATGCCACAATTCGATTCCGAAGGGATTCCAAATCAGGCACCGGAGACGAATAAACCAATGATTTTAAATGGCCTCAAAGTAGAAATCGGGAGGGATCAGATCAGGTGAGCGTGGAGGCCAAGCAATTGGGCCACCTCTACCTATCCATCGATCAGGAAACCTTCGAACCAAGTACCGGCGAGCCGTACGACTGAAGTGTGCAGGAGCGCCATCGTGCAAGAAGTGAATGTGTTGACGATTGATCAGTGCAGTGTCTTCTAAAACATGAGGTAGGTATGGTGTTTTCCAGGAAGTTTGTGTACGCCTGCCCCGTAAGTCTGTTTACAAGTACATGGGGTCCAACTAATGATACCGGCCCACATGTTGAGGGAGAAGCACACCTGGTGATGAGATGGAACAGTTGTACGTGGGTTTTCATACGCCCATACATGCTGATTGTGGAAATTTGTTATGCCATCTCGTGTGAACTGAACTTCAGCTGTAAATAATACTAAGGCAGGAAAGTTCGGATTTACACCACACTGCTGCAAGAACCACTGACAGAACCTAACTCGTGCATGGTAATCTGCTGGTGACAGGGCCTGTACACGTTGCAAATGATAAGGATACAATTGATACTATTTCAACAGTCTCCAGACAGTCGTATGAGGAACAGTGACTTGCAACGCTACCCTTCGTGTGCTGATAGAAGGAGTCATGTTCACAGCCTCCAGAATCTCCTCCTGTACTCTTGGAGATTTAAATTTTCCATATTCGCACAGACGGTAATGGAGACGTACAAATGTCTTCCGATCTGGACATTGTCGCTGTGGGTACCTCTCGTGGTATAAACGACGAGTCAGCGCAGCATTGCCGTCCGCCTTACCGTACATGAAGTCTATCTCTGCCAGCTCTTGATTTGAATACATGTCGTACAGTCTAACGCCTACACGACACTGAATGTAACCTTCGCCTCGGAATGAACTGTCAAGAGTGCCCTCTTAATGTCTCCTTTGACGGCAACGACCTGCGGAAAGAAAAACGTTCCGGTGAATTTCAATGTTGTGAAGGCCATAACTCGGAAATAAAGCATTTCCGGACACATGTTGTAATGAACTATTTTGATTGTCTACATGTGGGAAATACATACCTGAAATTATGCCCCGTATTTTTTAAATACCATGAATTGCTCCATAGCTGCAGCTCCTTACCTGGTGCAAGGCATGCTGTCTGGGGTCGTGACGTGCCGGGAACTTGAAGGCGCAGCAATGGAATGAGTACGTGAGCCAGGCCTCCTTCAGATGCTGCAACATGCAAATGACTCATTAAACAGCGTTCACTGTGACTTGGCGGGAGATTCAGACCGCCTCACAGTGACACATTTTCCGTATTTTCTGGCCAAAACCGCCAAAAGAGGATTCACTACTCGGAAAGACTTAAGAAAGGATGTAAATTTGAAGAGTGGAAAAAAAAATCACATTTATTGAATATTTAAATCCGGAATCCTTTCTAATTCGGTCTCAACAATAAACTATTAATCTTATTCTTAAGAATCAGAACATACCATTATTCTGAATCATTCACAATCTACACCTATCGAATGTGAAATCTTCTTCCTACCGATATTAGAATCTATCGGACGCTGTCTTTCAAAATTAAAATTCACCAGGGGCGAATGCTAGTCACGAAAGTTAGGCTTGCTCTTTTATTCATAGGGGAAGATGGGAGGATATAATAATTCATAATTAATAAAAATAATCAAACTCATATAAATAATTTATTTTATAATTATAAAATCATTATGAGTCATGGTTCACATTCACTTATCAGATGTAGAAGTTCGATATAATATAACAAACATGGCCAACAAAACAGTTTATTTAGTTTCTTTCGACCCTGCCAACCACTGCACATTGTTGTATTGAGCTGCACAGAACGAGCGCACATATTCTCTATAATGTCTGTCTTCTCTTGAATAGTCCTTCGGGAAAATGGATTTAATAATAAGGTTTCAATGACACACAATTCCGAACTCATTGCAATACTTCAAATTAATGTTTAAGAATTAATAATACATGCAGCAGCTAACATATGCATTCCGCTCATACAATTATATTGCACTCGCAATCACAGCACATTCCCGCTGTCAATACTGCTCTGTGTAACGTTAAATAGTCGTTGGGGTAGCTCTCGGACCAGAGCTTCAAACAACACATAACAGAAGCATGTGCGCCTAGGACGACTAAGGAGGAAGGCACTTGCGCGCGCATCATACTCTCGCTATTTCTACGTCTTTCCTGTAGCTCCGAGAAACGAGCAAGCGTTGCGATACTTGCGGTGTGCAACCTGCGGATGGTATTACGCCTATACAGTATTCCAAAAATCAAAATAAATTTTAATGTACGTAACGCCATTTTGAGAAATACACATTCTACGAAAATATTGGGCTTGCGCAGCAAGCATAGCATGCCCTGAGAAATCGCCCCTGAAATTCACAATTGACTTTCTCAACAGGTATAGCAAATTACATTCATTCTTAAAATATAATACTTACACATAAGCATAGACTGGAACTTTGGCAGAATGCCTTTTTAAATGTGTTAAATTTATCCTCTTTTTGAAAGTAAATCTTTACGAATTATAGCTTTGTGATTAAAACATCACAGTTTTATGTTGCCCTTTTCTGCCTTTTTTAACATAAATGCCTAATTTACAAAATTAATGCTTTTTTGTCTTTATTTGATTATTTATCTACTATTTATTCATTTATTGTTAAAAATTGCTTACAGGCATATTTTTATTTATTTCTATAACCGCTACAATCAAAGTAAATTCACCGAATGTAGATTATTGTCTTCAGTCAGTTCATATTCTCTTTGCAACAATGAGTGCTGCCGTGCAAAAATGTATAACAGTAAGCGTTTTAATTATCGCTTGTGTTTATTTGACAAGGCAACAATGAGTGCGGGTCTAACGTTATTTTTAACGGTTATTTTTCTTTTAGTTTTCATTGCGACGTTGTTATAGCTAGCTAAATATTTCATATCGCAACATATCAGTACAACCAAACACAAAAATGCACTTTCCAAGGCTACTGGGAAGAAGATTTCTTTGTTTCCAACAATAACTGCAATATCAGATCGAAAATCTCAATTTGCATTCGACTTCGACGGCACCATCGAATAACATTGTAACTGACATTTTGAAGAATTTGAGTTTTAAGCGTAGACCTGAACTTCTTATAACAGACTATCTGTGGTAAAATTATGATTAAAATCGGTTGGATTGTTGGGCAGTAATCGCGCAATATTAAAATATTGTAACCAACAATGATATATTTTATACGTAGAATAATATTGTATGTCACGAATTTTTTAAGTGTGTATTTTCGCAATAATGTTCCGTTAAAACTATTGCAAGTCACATACCATAGTTTTCATTGTAGGAAATGAAGGAACAGTTAAAGCAGTATATACAGTTTTAAAGTATTATATCTGCTTGGGGCTCCGAGCCTTGGAGACTATCGTGTGAAAAGGGAGCCTGGATGGCCCACCTGTCAGCATCTGATTCACGAATGTAACCTAGGCCCTTGTCAGACTTGGACAATCATCGCTCACAGTGGCCCAATGTAAGGGTGGCCGCGACATGCGAAAGTAACGGTATTGTCCCGTTCAAATACATTTAATTTAAATTAAATTTAATAATTTTGTTTAAGTTATATTACAAAGAGGGGGAATGTCGCTAAAAAGACGCCTATGTACCCAATGGTGTTTTCTAAACTCCAAACGCTCCATAATAATAATCCTCAGTGTTTTGAGAATCAGAGGCGATATGACTCTTTGAATTTTTAACTGCAGACAATTACAGCCTCCTCATTCTTACATATTTTCAATGGCAGAATATTCGGAAAATATGATTATATACATTGTTGACTTTCTTGTTAAATAACACTGGTCAACAGTGATTTTGTTAAATGTAAAATTTCTTCTGCTTATTATATAATTTCATATGCTGATTCCAAAAATGAAGTCAGAATTTTTCTACCACCCACCATTTTTGTTGTTGTAATTTTAGAAAAATTGATTTATTTTTATTGCTATACAGGTACTGTCTTCGCGCTACGAGTTGGCGCGGGGAGTAGATAGGCGGGACGGGGGAACTGTACGCTACACTCTGACCTGAAAACTTCGTCCACTAACTTGGCTACAAGGGAACGGAGTCAGACATAAAAGATTCCGCATCTTCGGTGCTGTCGCTATGTCTATCATTATCACATTTTTTCAAAATTTCTGGAGTATGATCTGTCCATGATAATCGTCTGTTTATGTTCCAGCCGTGTATATTAATTCGAATCTCTCAACAAAGCCATTAGCCCCACCGCCCCCATCCTGATGAACAACAACGAGTGTTCTGGACTCATTTACGGTAGTCAAAACTCCCGTAACATTTTTATCGTGCCAGAACTTGGGAAACGTTAAATTGGTAGGCCTATCTGTCCGCATTTCGTCCAGATACAAAATCGGTTTTTCCACTTTCCTAAGCTTTCATATTTGCTGTAGATATCTTCACGTATTCTAATTTACAGTGTTTTCCTCAATTTTTTTTTTTTTTTTTGCTGCACACTTCTTCCACCTGAAATCCTTTTTCTTCAGTATTCGTCTTAATGTTGTCTTTCATTTCAAATCAATTTTCTCTTGTAAAAGGGTAGACGTTTGTTGCAGCTTGGTACTATTTTTTTACTTGTTATTTAACGACACTGTAATAACTACTAGCTTCTTCAGGGTCGATTGAATTGATGATGGCGAGATGGTATTTGGCGAAATGAAACCAAGGATTCGCCATAGATTACCTGACATTCACCTACTGCTTGGGAAAACCTCGGAAAAAACCCAACCAGGTAGTCAGCGCAAACGGGAATCGAACTCACTCCCGAGCACAACTGCAGATCAGCAGGCAAACGCGCTACCTCCTGAGCTACGCCGGTGGCCCTCTTTTTCAGATAAAAATTCTCAATTATATCTTTTTTGTCAATCTCCCGTCGAAGTCATCTTCATTTGCGTTTCGGTATTCTGGACGTTTACATTTTTTTTCTCCCTCAGGTGTCGACAACGCACTTTCTTCTGTGCAGTCTTTTATTTCATTCCTTATACGCTGTATTGTTCTTGTGGATAGATTAGAGTACTTTCCTACCTTTGCTGTAGGTTTCGTAAGAGGAATGCAAAGGCACTATTGTTCTTTTTCTTCAGCACAGAATTATTTTGCACTTCTAATATACTGAAAACAATTGTCTTGTTGAAACTAATAAAACACCACAGTAAAAACCCCACTATTATTTTCACAAAGTCGCAAGGATTCATAGACACATGCAGTAGATGTTTGTGAAACAGGAATATTGCAGTGAACAGCGCGGTGCGCATGCGCGACTGTTTCCCCTCCGCCCCGTCTAAGTACTTCAGGCGACTTCTCCTGGCGTGACAACAGTACATTCTTTAACATGCCAATGGAAAGTAAATATTTCATTTTATTGCTCTAACAATTGACCTATACTTTACATCATTCTTGTCTGTGAAGTTAGAATTCATAAAAATAAATTTTATTCCTCATTAGACTGTGCGTTTTAGTATTATTCTCAGTTGAGTTGGAACTTAATTCATGAAACAAGTTTCATAATCTGAGTTTTCTTTGTCCTAATTTTAAGTAAAAGTATCTTATAAAGTGAAACATACGTGAAAGACTGTATAAATCACATAAACAATTTTTGTTACATATGTGATTAGTTAACTTCGAATTTTACTGCACTAGTTAAAAGAGTTTATAAGTGTTCTTTTGATTGCAAAATAGATGAGGACAGGAAATTGGCTCCTGAAATCTGTTGTTCTCCATGTGATTCTATTAACTAGTTGGCTAAAAGGATCCTGTCATATGTCTTTTCCAGTCCCAATGATATGCCGGGAACGTAAGGGCCAATCAACAAATTGTTACTTTCTAGGAACCACAAATCAGAAGATTACAGAGAACTTGTCAGCGAGCTGATTCAGAACTACAACGTGATGGGATGTCATGTATCTCTCAAAATAACTTCTTGGATTCTATTTCAAATGTGGGGGGCGTTTTCATCAGAATTTTTATGAAATGGAAAGGCTTTACCAGGAAAAATAGAATCCAAATATTCTGTTAGACTACTGCTCGACACTCAAAAGAGATGTTTTTCAAGCGAAGTATAGCCTAAAATGTGTTTGACACATTTTAGGTAAATAAATATGATTTTAGATAAAGTTTTACAAGGTGTCAATACTAGAAAAGTTGAATTACATTTCATATAATTACTCAAAATCCTTGGGTGATAGAAAAATGTTTAAAACAGGTTTGAAATCAGCACGAAAAATGCAATAAGAATTCACACATTCTTTATTTTTAACAAACGATATGTTTAATTTTGTTGACCAGTGTAATTTATAAGAAAATTTATGTTGTGATGAATGTAGAGATTACTTAACGGCACCAGCATTGAACAAAATCAAACTTTTTATGAAATAATAATGGGAGTCTTGTCATAGCATCAACTGACATTAATATAAACATATGCAAACAGCAATTACACAGATGTTGACAGAGAACAAAGATTATCCCCCTTGGGTCCTGTGTTTCATCGTGTGAAAAATAATGCCATTCAACAGTTGAATATCTTTCACAATTTTTACAATATTATAGGAACATACGTATTCTGAATTTATTTCACTCACAACAATAATAGGATTATATTCTTCCAACAATAATTCCTTTCTACAATTCGCCTTAAACGCTCTCGTCAACAATTGGATTTTCACTCAACACAATATTCGTTATAGCACTCCACCGACGACAATGATAATTTACTTGGACTATTACGAACAACAATGAACTATTAATCTTAACTAATATTTACAAAGCACTATTTACAAATCAGAACTATCAGTTCTCAGTTCACAGTTCTTCTAGCTCAGTCACTCGAGTTCACAGTATCTCGAACCACAGACCTTCAGAGACAGTTCACTGTACTCGAACTCAGGTCCCTCCAACTGCGGTCCACTGCACTCGAACTCAGGTCCCTCCAACTGCGGTCCACTGCACTCGAACTCAGGCCTTCGGATGCTGATACAGTTGCGGACGCACACTCGAGTCGAACTCCGGTACACAAGACTGGCTTGCTTGCTCTGGCTTACTCACTGACTGAATAACTGAAAACTGCTGTCGTTCCTTCGCGTCCGTAATTTATAACCACAGCGACGTAGCCTCGAAAGTTCGAATTCGCGAGTCTTCCACTTCGACGGATTTCTCGGCCTCTCTAGGCAAGCAGAAGATGCGCGCGCAAACTCCCTCTCCACTCTCTCGCCGCGTAGGCCCTTCCCCCTTACTTCTCTCCGCCGCGCGCCGTCCCCGCGCGATCTGCTTTCTTGCGGGACGCTGGTCGTGAGTTCGAATCTCACGTCGCTGTCACAGTATTTTAGAAAAGAAGTTGTCAGAGAATCATATTTAAAACTTGTTAAACTGACCACATATATGTAGGCCTACATGAAAAGGAGTTTCGTTGGAAGCCAAGAGTTACAACATAAGTTTACACTGATTAAATTTCCAACTTCTTTACAGTGTTAATATTTAGAATTTACCCAAATCAGTGACATATAAGTGTTGAATGTGTACTTAAATAGAAGAATGACGAGTTTTCATTTTAAAAAGTTGTAAGACAGCATTTAACGGAGTCAGTATTGTTAATTATGAATCATTAGGTAAGATCTTGTTCCGTATACTAAGTCTAAAGTTCATATTAGGTATGTTCAATTTCATCAGACGGAATAATTCATGTATAAATACATTTATTTTATACTGCGGTAGGTATGATGTGATAATAAGCTAATAATAGACCTACTTTTATTTTCAAACTAAAACTTTAGGCCTACATTTTTTTGTTTTATACGTGTATGAAATTATGCGATATGGAAGCACATGTATAATAATTTTTCGTTTCTCGTCCACATCAAAGCAAACATATGTTCATAATTTTCATCTGAATTATTGTACAATATGAATTTGTATTTTGGGAGTATAAGGGTACAGTGCATCAGTTATTCATAGATTTCAAAAAGGCATATGACTCGGTTAAGAGAGAAGTTTTATATGATATTCTTATTGAATTTGGTATTCCCAAGAAACTAGTTCGATTAATTAAAATGTGTCTCAGTGAAACGTACAGCAGAGTCCGTATAGGTCAGTTTCTGCCAGAAGCGTTTCCGATTCACTGTGGGCTAAAGCAAGGAGATGCACTATCACCTTTACTTTTTAACTTTGCTCTAGAGTATGCCATTAGGAAAGTCCAGCATAACAGAGAGGGTTTGGAATTGAACGGGTTACATCAGCTGCATGTCTATGCGGATGACGTGAAAATGTTACAGAAAATCCACAAACGATTAGGGAAAACACGGGAATTTTACTGGAAGCAAGTAAAGAGATAGATTTGGAAGTAAATCCCGAAAAGACAAAGTATATGACTATGATTCGTGACGGGAATATTGTACGAAATGGAAATATAAAAATTGGAAATTTATCTTTTGAAGAGGTGGAGAAGTTCAAATATCTTGGAGCAACAGTAACAAATATAAATTATACTCGGGACGAAATTAAACACAGAATAAATATGGGAAATGCCTGTTATTATTCGGTTGAGAAGCTTTTATCATCTAGTCTGCTGTCAAAAAATGTGAAAGTTAGAATTTATAAAACAGTTATATTACCGGTTGTTCTTTATGGATGTGAAACGTGGACTCTCACTTTGAGAGAGGAACATAGGTTAAGGGTGTTTGAGAATAAGGTGCTTAGGAAAATATTTGTGGCTAAGAGGGATGAAGTTACAGGAGAATGGAGAAAGTTACACAATACAGAACTGCACGCATTGTATTCTTCACCTGACATAATTAGGAACATTAAATCCAGACGTTTGAGATGGGCAGGGCATGTGGCACGTATAGGCGAATCCAGAAATGCACATAGAGTGTTAGTTGGGAGGCCGGAGGGATAAATACCTTTAGGGAGGCCGAGACGTAGATGGGAGGATAATATTAAAATAGATTTGAGGGAGGTGGAATATGATGATAGAGAATGGATTAATCTTGCTCAGGATAGGGACCAATGGCGGGCTTATGTGAGGGCGGCAATGAACCTCCGGGTTCCTTAAAAGCCAGTAAGTATGAGTTTCTATTTCAATTCGCTCTGTATGTTATCAAATCACTACAATGTCTTTGGTTATCAAATTGTAACATGTCTGTGTGGAGCGTATTTATTCTCAATGGAATCAACTACAGTCCTCAAGTTACAAAAGTAAAAGTCACCAAAAGTAACAAGGTAATATCTAGAATGACCAGTCCGTATATAGAGAAGTATAAATGAACTTACCTCGAAGCTGTATACAGAAGGAATAACTTTTAAGGATTTTGTGTCCTGTATCCTAAGGATATCCAGTTCTTCTAGTCCACCCGTAGGAAGATGTGTTATTGCGGTCTCGGATAAATCTCTGCAATTTCAATACATATAGAGTGTTAGAAAAATAAGTGCATATATTTTGACTGACAACACATGAAATCAATACAAATTAAAACTTCGTCTGCAAGCGTTTTCCTTACTCTAGCTGTTTGTCAACTATAACTACATCGAACTAGCATATTCTTAGAAGGAACACAATACTTAAAACTAAACTTAAGGTTAGTTTATCCGGAAGGTAAATTTACGATACTGCAAAGTTGTTTTAAGCGGAAAGGTTTATGCTTAAAGCAGTTTTGTCAAAAAGCACTTCGCTTAACAAAGTTTTTGTTCCGTATTTTAACGTCTTTTTTTTTTAAAGAAAACATTGGAGTCATGGGAGACAAGAAGCTGAAACAGAAATCTGTGTTGCAAAGGTGGTAGAGGAAGATGCAGTTGTAGTGTTATGATATCATATTGGGTGGAAATTGCTTGTGCAGAAGATCCAGACAAACGATTGTGGATGTATCCAATAAATAAAAAAGGAAGTAAAGAAAACTTTATTACGAACTATAGAGTGAGGATAACAATTCCGTAATTAAAGTCCATAAATACATTAGGCCTATTTGATTATGTGTCAATTGCGATTAGTGCCAAATAAGACCACGTGGCTGTAGGATTCGTTAAAGTATTCTACCAACACAAACAATGTGAATACAGTGAAACAGTTAAAAATCTTGGCATTTTTATGGATAGCGATCTAAATTGGAACACTCAAGTAACACACATTTGCAAAAAAAACATTTTCTCAACTTCACTCCTCGTTTCATATGAAAGAATTTCTACCACTTAGTCTAAAAAATAATCTTATTCAGACGCTTGTAATGCCCCATTTTGATTATTGCGATTCCTTGCTAACTAATGTAAGTTCACTCTTAGCTGAGAGACTACAACATGTTCATAATGTGTGCATACGATTCATCTGCAATACTCGTAAATTTGACCATATAACACCTTCCCTCCAGTTACTTTCATGGGTGCGTCTGAAGGAACGAAGAACAATACATTCACTGTATCTTCTGTTTAGAATCATGCATACTTTTACTCCGAATTATCTGTTATCGTGCTTTCAATTTCTTACAGCTCTTCAAAACCGACATCAAGCACTTCTTTCTATCCCTCATTATAGAATGTCTTTATACCCATCTTCCTATACTGTAGAAATACCTCGCCTCTGGAATTCGTTACCTAATGACGTCAGGGACTGCGGGACTTTATCACAATTCAAAATTAAATTGGAAAATTTTGTCTTAGTTAATGTTTTTTAGGTACTGCTAGAAGTACTGATTTCTGTTTTTTTATTTTTCTTTTTTAATCTAGATTAAAATTGCAAGTTTCTTGTTTATGTTAGTTAATTAGTTAGGATACAATTAATTATGATACTTAATGACTCATTTAAAGTTTGTGTGACTGCGACCTGTGTATATTTCTGTGTGGCTTTACTTTGTTTATAGTGTTTTTTTCTCTCTCTCTTTATTTCTTGTGTAGCTTTACTTTGTATATAGTGTATTTTTTCTGTTTATTTCTATTATTGTATTTGTATTCCTGATGTTGTGGAAGAGAAGGCCTGATGGCCTTAACTACACCAGAATAAATAATAAATAAATAAATGTTTATTCCTTTTAGTTTTGTAATTGAATCTAAATAATAATAATAATAATAATAATAATAATAATAATAATAATAATAATAATAATAACAATAATAATAATTTTGAAACTAATCAACAAATTTTTCTGAACGAAACTACATGTAGTCCATATAAAATCTCTATGTGTTAGTTAAAGGATAAAATAAAACGTTCCCAAGGATTGCTTGGTTGGAACTGTTGAAGGTTTATTTGTTCAAAGAAAGAGGATAGGTCTCATCGGGCAATATCAAGCTCCGCAACAAAAACTTAAACCAAGCTCCACAATAAAGAAAACTCTCGTTAACCTTGTATCAAAGTGCCCAACTATCTCCCCTCATAGTTACTCCTACTCTTTCACATTAATTCTAAGCAAATTCCCTTCACACACAGAGCAAACAAATTAGTAATGTCAATATTGTGTACTCTGTTCTAGCAGCATATGCCTTTATGTCGATCAATGTTGGCGGTTTAAAAATTGTTTGCCGACATTAAAAACAATCTTCGCCGTTATTGCTTTCTGTGTTGACTACTAGTAGAGCGTCATGAACCTCTTGCTAGTTTTAGTAGTCTTGGATGAAGTTTTCTTCTTTGCGTGTATAAGTTCCTTCTTGTTAGGTTTATATTCCTGGTCATTATTTTCTCGATTATTTCTTATGAGGGTGAGCAGATTCCTGTCCTGATTAATTTTGAAGGTCCGTCGAAGAAGTCTTCTTCACTGGCTTTTCGTTTCGCGGCATTTGTAATCATCTGACTGTGTACAGTTACATCTTTCTCTTGGTTGTGAATTCCTCCTGTATTTAAAGGAATGTCACCTTCAACAGTTGTCAATATTTTGGCATTATACATTTTCACTATGCACCTCCTTTTTGTTCTTCTTTGTTCTTGTAATGCTTCCTGTATTTATATCCATCAACTACAGTTAGTTCCTTCCCTATTTCACTATACATTTTAATCATGTTGCTTGTAGTTGCTGCACAAAATGAACAGTGCGCCAGCTGTGGAGAGAAAAGTTGCAGGAGTGACTGTGTCATAAACCCGAGTCACACGGGGATAGTTTACAGGAGTCAGGTGCTTGAAGCCTCAAAACTTGAAGCTATATTTGTGATCACATGGAGACATTAAACTTGAAACAATGCTTGAAAAAAGCGCGCGCTGAATGTTGTATTCGCAGTGGTGTTTGAATTCTTGTATTCTGTTATAGCTAAAAAAAATCAATAGCGAACTGGCATTTTTAATTTGGTGAAACTGAAGAAGCCACCAGCACATATTCAAGCATGTGTGCAGCTAATTGGCGCCTAGTTATTGTATGAATTACAAAACATTCTTGAAAAAAAGGAAAAGAGAACATGGGTTAAGAAATGGATTCGTAGAAGAATTATGCACGGTGCATCTAATACCTTGTTGAAAGAATTAGCTGAAGAAGATCCTGCAGAATACAGGAAACATCTCAGAATGAGTCCTGTTTTAAGGGTTTTTAACTTTTTTCGAACCACTTCTACGTCTATGTTTTCGAAACCTTGTTCCATGAGTTCACTGACTAGTTTCTGGAATAATAATTCCCGCTTGTTTTTATTGAGGTATTCTTTGTCACGTATATTGCATAGAAGTTCATACTTCTCATACACTTCCAACAACTTTATGATATCGTTTGAATTCCACTTAGGGGCGCTCATTATTAATAATTATTAATTTACTTCGACAATAGGCCTAAAACTACATAGTTTCTACTTGCAAGTTGCTACAAGTTCGCATTCACACGCGGGAAGTGGTGGAGTCAAGTTGGTCACGTGACGGGAAAGTGGACACAAAGGTTGACGGGTCGTCAACTCAAATTCTGCTTGACCGCCAAGTCACAACTTGACTGTCTCGACAATATCACACGGGGAAAGTTGAAGGAAAGTCGACTTGCTCCAAGCACTTGACTCCTGTAAACTATCCCCGTGTGAATTAGCCTATAGCTTCGCGCAGAGTAATCAGTGCTGCGCGCGCACACGGAAAATAGACCCGAGCTATCGGAGTAGGGGAGGGAGAAACGGTGGTGGTAGTTGTTATTGTTGTGACCGCGAAGCATATTTACGGAGTTTGAATATAAATTTGCGGAGCTTGATAACGCCGGTCTCATCACACACTTTTCACGAAGGACAATTAATTTTCCAGCGTTTGTTTCCTTATTCACAAAAATTTGCACACTACTCACTCAAGATATCGCTATATTGCTGTAATAATCTCGCATTCAATACAAACCACGTTAGACAGGAACATCTGTATATTGAAGCACATGCTCCAATGTTTTACCTCCAAACAATAATAATAATAATAATAATAATAATAATAATAATAATAATAATAATAATAATAATAAAAATGTTTTATTTTAGCTGGCAGAGTTAAGGCCATAAGGCCTTCTCTTCCACTCAACCAGCCTTAATCAATACAATACATATTTAAATTACAAATATTTACACTACACTTAAAAGGTTCTCCAGCAATATTCTTCAATTTTAACGACTAGTAGACTACATATGTATTTATTTAAATTTAGATAAACCTATAAGGTAAAGTAGTAACTTAATTTATGAGCTAATTTAATTCAATCAATTATAATTAATTTAATATTTGAGATAGCTAGCAAAATGATGAAAATTAATTTAATATAAGCTTACTAGGACTATGTTAAAGGGAGAAAAAAAATATATATAATATATTTTTATAATGAAAATATTAATATAATTGCCATTAGAGGTTTTGTAAATCTATTTAGAGAAATTAATGATAATAATAAGAATGGACAGATGTTAGTTTCATTATAAGTAACAAATATTAATCAGCAATTAATCTGTTAAGTAAGCATTTATGTAATTTTGACCTAAATGAATTTATTGTCCAACAACCCCTTACATCACTCGGAAGCGAGTTACAATTTCTAGCAACTGAAACTGTATAAGATGAAGAATATAAATATGTCTTGTGGTAGGGTGCATTGTTGATTCATCGCTTGCCTGCTAGCAGTTAGTTGTTTGAAATCCTTCTTATGTGGTACACGCTAGTAGTTGTCCATGCCCCTGTTAAATAGTGCCCATTATAAATAATGGAAAACTGGCTTCGATCCAGATCTTTGAAAAGAAAGGAACATGATGATACGCTTCATTTAGGCAGTGCTAATAGTTTAGAAGCTGTGTGTGAAGAAATATATTAATTATAGTGCCATTACAGAAATGTCTAGTCCTACTAGTAGCTATTCAAATAAAATAATAATTTCGTAAATATGACTAGAGTTATTTGGAACTTGGATTTACTTGGTGTGGCAATGAGAGTGAACCAAAACCTCGGAGCGTTGTTTGTCATGAAGTGCTTTCAAAACGAGTGTATGAAACCCGCTAAATTGAAACGGCACTTAGAGGTGAAACACGCAAATGTAAAAAGTAACTTGTCGGATTGCAAAATAGGCGGAATCTAAAATTTTTTATAACGTCATCTGGAAAAACTAATAAAAAATTACTGCAGGAACATGCACGATTTTCAACAAGTAAAGATGCAATTTGGCACGCTCTATTATTGGTGTATGACGTACAGTACGTGCCCATTTCACTGTGCAGACTGGGTGTCTGCAAAACTATTGAGAAAGTCATCAGTACATCAAAAGGTTCGGTACTTTGGTCCTATGTTATGAATTCGGGTGGTCCCTGGCTGGGTTACAGGCTCAGCACCAGATATGCAGGAAAAAGATGGCGAGAAACACCACGTTCATAGTGCTTTAAATCCCTCTTTTGTTGTTGAGGGTAGAGTGGGAAGTGGGTAGACGTTTAGGGTAAGAAATTTCATAAAATATTAGTACTGGGAGAAAAAGTGATAGGCGATTGCCATGTGTAATTTCCAAAGACTGAGATTTTCAGCTATAGTGTGATACGCAATTCGTTTGAATTTCATTTTTTCTTATATCTTTTTTGAAGGACCACAAGGATAGAACTCGAGGACCACAGGTGGTCCGCGCACCATAGTTTGAGAAACGCTGGTGTAACTCATTTCCTACTCCCGCAATTGTTCCGTTTTCCAGTCTCGCAAGCTAGCCACAGTCCAGGAGTACTTACATATCGGTGAGGCTTTTGAGGCCGAAGAAAGCTTCATTGGAGAGGTGAGAGAGTTCCCGATTGCCCTTCAGGCTCCTAAAAATAATGAATTAAGACTCGATAAACTGAAAGGACCTTTCGTTCGGTCGTCCATCGTACACAATATAATTGTCATATAGTTTGTACTTACAGTTTAGCGATTTCCGATCCATTGAACGCCCACCCATCAACAGACTCAATGGCGTTGTAGTTGAGGATTCTGGGGAGGAAATAGATAGTTAACTATATTTGAAGTTGTTAAAACTTCGTTTATTTACAAGAATAAAGTTAGCCTATAAATTATTGATGACTGTAAAGTGTTAACGATTCTTATTATGCTCGTAAACTGTATTGGAAGTGTGTAACGATTTTATAGTGTTGATATAAAGAACTAAGTGATACATTACCTATTTGCCTAGTTTTGACTTTCATGCGGAGTGGTTTGTGTTTGGTAGTGTAGCGTCAAATAATGTATGTTTTCTGAAACACAAAAACACACCCACAACGCATCTTCAACACAACTAAATTTCAGGACACGCACCCTATTTGACTCCACACCACCAAACACAAACGCACCCCCAACAAAACAACTGAAGGACCTCATTAGTTCTGAGGATGATTGAAAAGAAAGTGGAAACTAGTCAAATATTGTGTATCTGTCATTTTTATGCCCTCTTCAGTACTACCTAGATTTCATGTAATTTCCATTTTTCTATTTTCAAGTTAAAAGTTTCGCTATGTCCCACATTCAATGGATCTCCTTTCTAAGATCTTAAGTGAGCGATTCTGGTCACATTCGGGATTCTTATATCTCTCACGTGGCCAGAGCTAAGCAGTTGGACCACATGTTATTGTATCAATAGGAGAAGTTTTCCCCAAATGTCCGCCGGACAGTAGCAGAACACAGATTCGGATTCTAATGTTTTGTTCTCAGAATATATACACAGAGTATACATAACCGGCAACTGTGTCAGGGACTTAATGTTATCACAGTCTACTATAAACAGTCGCAAAGTTCAATACGTAGTAAAAATGCAAACATGGATAGTTGCCCACCACTAGGATCGCTACTATCGCCCCATCATCGCAGATCTCTCCTAGCAGACGACAAAATATGTTACACTTTCGTCGTCGTGTTCTTTTGGAAAAATTAACACCTTTCTTCCATTATTGAAATATTAAATGCATAAATTTAATTTATTATTTTAATGAAGTCCACACCTGTGGAGTAACGGTCAGCGCGTCTGGCTGCGAAACCAAGTGGTCCGGGTTCGAATCCCGGTCGGGGCAAGTTACCTGGTTGAGGTTTTTTCCGGGGTTTTCCCTCAACCCAATACGAGCAAATGCTGGGTAACTTTCGGTGCTGGAACCCGGACTCATTTCACCGGCATTATCACCTTCATATCATTCAGACGCTAAATAACCTAGAAGTTGATACAGCGTCATAAAATAACCCAATAAAATAAATAAAAAAATTTTAATGAAGTATATTAAATTCCACCATAAACTCGAAGATACCTGCAGAAATAGGTTCAAATTATTTTTGTTTGTGCAAAACGAACTGAAATTTACTATAATCGCTTCACTCATTCAAGATTATAGCGATAATTAACTATGAAACCAATAAATATTAATTTTCATTTCCCTTTACAACAATAATAATGGAAATATGAATTAATGGAGTAACTTACGTGTACCGGTACTTGTAGTGTAGGCTTACGTAGTTAACAAAGTGGGATGAGGTTAAGCAATAATAATCACACCAGAATTGGAAATAAAACGTGATCAATAAATTTTATTGTAACAGACTTTTTCTACGTCTCTAGTAAAGCAACAAATAAAAATAACAACAAAATTAACAGCTATAATTAAAAACATATCCTTTGAAAAAAAAAAAGTAGGCCTAAGCAATAATAATCCCACCAGAATTGAAAATAAAACGTGATCAATAAATTTTATTAAAACAAACTTAATTTTTCTACGTCTCTAGTAAAATATTATTATTCCAATTATTGTATTTTAGCCATTAACATTTTAATTACAACCAATAACGAACATTTCACAAGCATCAATGTGAAATACGCAACGAGCTAGCACTCGATGGAAATACGACACAGTCCAAAGTCGACCGTGGACAGTCTATTGTTTCTTGTTGCTAACCGCTTGGAGCGCTTTATCACGAGATTTGCAAAAAATCACCTCAAGCTTCGCGACTGTATATAGTAGACTGTGATGTTATGCCCTCTTCAGCCGTCATGTGTCAATACATACAGCTTACATAAACAGATGTTAAATGAATTAAATAAATAATAAAATTTAAAAAGATAAATATTAACAAGTTAAACATATAATTCTGAATAATGTCTAGGGGGAAGTGCCTTTTTTTAAGTGGTGCCAGTTGTCAATTGTACTGGGCAAGTAGTGGTGATGTGCTCGAGATTTCTATTAGAGTTGTCCGCTGGTTCATGATTTGGATGATAATGAGTGAGGTGGGTCACCATCGTCTCTCTCCTTTTTTTGTGGGTTTTCGGCGATACACAGATGAACCAGCATGTGGTTCTTTATATTTGTGTAAGTACAGTGGAGGTTGTGGATCGTGATAGTGTGTAAGTACAGTAGTTTTTCTATTGTTGTTTCATTGTTTGTGTAGGGAGGTTATGTGAAGAGTGCGTGGGTGTATTGCCTATTGAGTGCAGAGAATGTGTATTTATCGTTGATGTCCTATAGGTGTGTGAAAAGTAGTGTTCTATCAAAAGACATTACGTAAAGTTAAAAATTTCCTTCATAATAATGATAGGAATACAACGCTGTTATATCCATCTGAGGAATAACAAAGTAAAACGAACACAAGAGTTCTGTTACTCGTACTTCTGCTCAGTATATTTTTCACGATCATACTTAAATTGTTCATACAACAATTTTTTTCTCTTTTCCAAATGTGAATATGTTCCTTGAATTCAGCTACTCAGAGAAAAAGTACAACTTCCTGGGCCACATTATATAGCTAACACAAAACATGACGTAAATTGACACTGAGATTGAGTGTGAGTTGCAAAGTTAACAGCAGCACAGAGAGAGTTGACGAGTTGGTGCTGGTTCTGCCTGAATATTGAATTAAGCGGCTCGCCTTCCCCAGGCAAATTACGTTATTCCATGTTTACTTACAGGTGGTCAGCCTTCACTCGTACGGAGTTTGGTTCAATTTTTGTTATCCTGTTTGACTCCAGGTCGCTGAAATAGAACAGAGTGATGTCAGTAAGGTAAAACACAGTACAGTGAATCATTCAAAGAAGAATAGTAGCTGAAGACATCGGACACATGGTGTCAATAGGGCCATTTAGGGACATCTCAACACGCCAGGGAAAAATATTGTAACGTTTTATTAGAAACAACAATGTAATTTCTTTCTACAATTCAGCTTAACCGCTCTCGTCAACAATTGGATTTTCACTCAACACAGTATTCGTTATAGCACTCCTCCGACGACAATGACAATTTACTTGGACTAGTACGAACAACAATGAACTGTTAATCTTAGCTAATATTTACAAAGCACTATTTACAAATCAGAACTATCAGTTCTCAGTTCACAGTTCTTCTAGCTGAGTCACTCGAGTTCACAGTATCTCGAACCACAGACCTTCAGAGACAGTCCACTGTATTCGAACTCAGGTCCCTCCAACTGCGGTCCACTGCACTCGAACTCAGGCCTTCGGATGCTGATACAGTTGCGGACGCACACTCGAGTCGAACTCCGGTACACAAGACTGGCTTGTTTGCTCTGGCTTACTCACTGACTGAATATCTGAAAACTGCTGTCGTTCCTTCGCGTCCGTAATTTATAACCACAGCGACGTAGCCTCGAAAGTTCGAATTCGCGATTCTTCCACTTCGACGGATTTCTCGGCCTCTCTAGGCAAGCAGAAGATGCGCGCGCAAACTCCCTCGCCACGTACGCCCTTTCCCCTTACTTCTCTCCGCCGCGCGCCATCCCAAAGCGCTCCGCGAAGCCCCCGCCGGCCCACGCGCGGTCCGCCCTCTTGCGGGACGCTGGTCGTGAGTTCGAATCTCACGTCGCTGTCACAATATTAATTTTGGGACCAATTTATGCACATTTTATTCCAATTTTTTCCCCAAATATATATGGACAAGGCTTTTTGTATACATATGGTTGTTGAACTTGGACCCTCACCTCACTATGAGAGAGGAATAGAGATTAAGGATGTTTGAGAATAAGGTTCTTAGGGAAATATATATGGGGCTAAGAGGGATGAAGTTACAGGAGAATGGAGAAAGTTACACAACACAGAACTGCACGCTTTGTATTTTTCACCTGACATAATTAGGAACATTAAATCCAGACGTACTCGTATATGAAACAATAATAATAATAATAATAATAATAATAATAATAATAATAATAATAATAATAATAATAATAATAATAATAATAGCCATTTAACAATATAAAAAACTAGTGCTTATTCTTATCGAGGAAGTAGACGTGACAACGTGACGCTTAGAGTGAAACCTACAGAGAAACAATCGGTCGGCAAAATTATGATTTAAAAGCACACCGCATGTTATTGTATGATGCCGGCATGTTAAGTATAAAGCCGAGGCGATAATACATAATAATTAAAATTAATACTTCATGAAGTTCCGAATCACTTGATGTATTTTAAATTTGTTTAACTAAAAACCGATTTTTCATAAATACCTAGGATATTCCTAAGAGACGGGTTTCGTGAAAAGCCTACAGCGCATAGAACCAGCAACAGGTAACCACACAGTAGTTACTAGGCGCAGAACTTCATGCAATTGCATGTTTTTAATGATTTGGCAAACCGAGAAATTAAAAATGGATCTTTGCTTATCATTATTTTTACCTTCAAATTAAGGCAACTTTATTTAATACAATTAACTTTCGAGGGTTTTCTGTTTTAAATGCATATATATATTTTTATGTTGCATATTTAAATGCATATATTCACATCTTTCCTTGTTTTGCCTGGTTTATTATCCAATTTCACAATTTCTCTCTGATAAATATAACGATAATTTCCAAAACAAGTAAAAATTATATAATTGGGGATTGCAGAAACAGCAAATGACACTATGTGTGGCGTATTGACATGTGCGGTTTCTGCAATCCCAGATTAAATATATATATATATATATATATATATATATATATATATATGTGTCCCTCGCCGTGGCGTCGCGGTCTAAGGCATCCTGCCTAGGACTCGCGTTACGAAATGCGCGCTGATTCGAATCCTCATGGGGGAAGAAATTTTCTCATGAAATTTCGGCCAGTGTATGGGACCGGTGCCCACCCAGCATCGTGATGCACTTGGGGAGCTAAGACAGGTATCGAAATCCGGTTGCGAATACCAGCTATAACGGCTGGGGGGGATCATCGTGCTAACCACACGATACCTCCATTCTGCTTCGGCATGTGGGCGTGAGGCCAGCAGCCGGCTGGTCGGTCTAGGCCCTTCACGGGCTGTAGCGCCACGGATTATATATATATATATATATATATATATATATGATATGATATATACAGTATTTCGTCACAACACTTCTTTACATGTAATGGCGTACCTCACATTTCTGTATCCGGTGCCACCATTAACATATTATTACAATAACACATTATTTGCAGTACACCAATACTCCCAATTACACTATGTATACCTTATTTTATTTCAAGGAGTGCAGTTCGGTGGCTCCTTTGAACACCCATTTACAGATTTATGACTTCCTACACAAACACCTCTGACAATTCCATTCTGTCCCCTAGTCCCAACATTGCACAGTTGTCACAATCCTGATGACCTTCGAAATTATGCAGTGAAACTGACGGGATTCTTGGAAATCGGAAAAGATGCGGCAACTCTGCCTCCACGTGGATTTGAAGGGCACCTGCCAATTCTTCTAAACGAGAGTTGTGATTGGTTACTGACAGGAGGAGACAAGATTTCCGTCACAGTAAGGAAGACATTTATTTATGACAACCTATTAGTAGTGGGCAATAGAAGGTCTGTCGGCAAAGTCCTTTCTATGAAACTGCACTCCATGAAAAAGAATAGAGTATACCTTTTTATTACTTGTTCAATCTCCCCTTCAGTATTTCTCCTACATTTCATTTGCTATTCTCTTTTTGTTCATTAATCCTAATATATATCCAATATTATATACGTCTTTCAAACCCCCTTTTTTCCTCTAACTACTATTCACTTAAATCTCAATTTCACTTTTGCTCTACAAATTATCATATTGAATTATTTGTCCTATTCGTTCTTTGACCTTTTCTCCTATCTTTCTCTTATATTCATTTACTGTTCCAACGTTCAAAAGTTAGTACTAATTTTATGCTGTCACTTGTTCACTTCTCTTAACCTTTCTCACTATTTTCACTCATTCCTATTTGCGCTCACTTTCATTTTCTCACTATTCCACTTACACCTAATCCTTTCTCACTATTCTCAATTCCTATAAATACTTATATTTATCTCTACACATCAGTTTATACACTTCCTCTCTCCCCTATACTTCTCTATCATTTACAACTTCCTTTACTAGCACTTTTTGATCACATCCCCACATTTTTAATCATATCTAATACCTTTGCTATATCCTCAGCTGTCGCAGGTTCTGACCTTTCTTTACTGTTCGTCTCTGCCTTATTTCTATCTCTGTCTTTCTTTCTATTTATTTCTTCTTCTATTCCTCTTATAGGCATATATATATATGTATATATATATATATATATAATCTTTTCGCTGTAAGAAAAATCCTAATATAAACAATAGCACGTGACTGAAGTGAGGCTTCATTGGCCGCTGTTTGGCGCCATAGATTCTCAGTACGTGTTCCCGCCCACTGTTGTACATTCTGTTTCATGTTAAACATTTCCCGTTACTCGTCAAGTAGGCCTAACCTCACTACTATGCATTCATTTGCTTAGGAAACATTTACTTTATAATTACTGTAATTAAAACTCACATAACTTATATATACATTTAAGACTATTTGTTTTTCTCCGCTTTTGAGGGGGTTTCCACTCCTATGTTTAATAACCACACACACCGAGGATGCAGAAGCCCACGTGCTTAAGTGAACAGCTACGAGCTCAAGTGACGCCAGCTTGTTACAAGAACAGACTATCTCGGTATTACTGTTGGTATTCATCCGCGTTCATAGTACATAACAAAATATAAAAGTAGCTTTTCTTTTACAAAGCGTTTTACATATGAGTGAAGTTATATGTTTCATCGTATTTAACAACTAGAATTCAATTTTTTTATTTTCAAATAATATAAGATGATAGTTTCCAAATACGGACTATATTTTCCTGCGTCGTGTGACTGTTTCGACTGGCAGCTAATCACGGGTATGACAGCCACGTGCTTATGTTTACAGTAGGATTTTTCTTACAGCGAAAACAGTATATATATATATATATATATATATATATATATATATATATATATATATATATATATATAGAGAGAGAGAGAGAGAGAGAGAGAGAGAGTGAGTGTGTATAGGTTCTTAACATATCTTCCTGCGCCCACAGTTGACAATTTATAAATTGCAGTATTACCCATAGCAGGCCTACAACCTACATTATTGTTAACATTGTATAAGCAGGCCTTCCTATTTTTCGGCACCGAAATAAAATGAAATGCAATATTTTCCAAATTATACCATTCGACAGTGACGGTCAGTGGCCCACAGGCGTAGTCTCTTGAAATTGAAGGTTTTGGTCTTTAGAATCTTTCTCTCCGATACATGTCCTAGACTCTATGTATATAGACTAGGCCTACTAAATCAAATAAATATCTTAAGTTCATTTTTTACTGCATGTGCTTGAATTTTTATCGCACATTTCCACTGTTTTACTGCATATTTTTAGGTTTTCTAGGACATAAAGTTCTGCAGTCTAGTAGTAGTTACATTTTATTGTTTGTGTATTACTAAGCCACCTGTTGTGACTTTTTACATACCGGTAACTCAATTATTATTAAGTGTAGACAATACAAAATGTAAAATGAAACACAAGAAAGTACCAAATAACATTAGGAAATAAGGAGTGCCAGTATGAGAGGAGTTAAAAACTTTTATTTTGATTGCGAACTACTCTGACCGGCAAGGAAGAAAAAAAAAAACCGGAACACCATGAATATTTTCCGATAACATTTAATTATGGAAATTTCATTAATTATTATGAAACGAAATTGATTTTTGAGGTAAATTAAATTACTCTACGATACAAATATCGTAAAATATAAAACAAAACATCATAAAATAAAGGTTTCAATTAATTTGTGTCAATTAATACCTGTTCACACATTAAAACAATTTGTTGCTGATAGACCCGCATCAGGGACACAACCTAGTAGCGGGTGTTCCCTCCTCTTGCTCTGATGACAGCTTCCATTCAGCTTGGCATGCTTCTGACCACAGTACTACTGTATTTTTGCCCAATGTTTTCCCATTCCCGTCGTAAAGTTTCCCTCAATTGTTGCATTGCTTCTGGAGGATGATCTCTGCCTCAAACATGTCGTTCTAGATTTCCCATACGTGTTCTATCGGATTTAAGTCCGGGCTGCATGAATGCCACCTAAGAGACACGATATCAACTTTATCCAAAAAAATCCGACACACACCGTGCAGCGTGAGGACGCATATTTTCATGCACAAGGATGAAATTTTCTCCTATAAATATCGAGTATGGAATCATATGATAATGAAGTATATCGTGCTGCCGTCAGAGATCCATTTTCGATGATCACAAGTTCCGTTTCCTCGTTGGTAGATATTCCCGCCTAGACCATAATGGAGCCACTTCCAAATTGTGTGCGTTTAGAGATCATGCAGTTAAGATAGCGTTCTCCTGGTCTCCTCCATACACATTCCCTTCCATCTGGTCCTCTTATATAGAATCTGGACTCGTCTGTAAGTAGGACATGGCTCCATTCTTCATGTGTCCAATGTTAGCTGTTACTTGCAAATGCAAGGGGATTTCTGCGTTGTTCTGCAGAGAGCAGAAGGCCAGTTGCGGGCCTCCGAGGTCTCAGATTTGCTTCATCAAGCCTTCTTCTAACTGTCCTTTCACTGATGTTAATGTGCGTGGCCAATTAAAGTCGATTACGAACTTCGACAGCGGTGGTGTGCTGGTATGCAAGATCTGATACACCAAAAATCGATCATCTCTGACTGAAGTTTTTCTCTTACGGCCTGAATCCGGTCTTCTAGTGTACCGCTGAGTTTCCCAAAAGAGATGCAGTGCCCTATGCACCATAGAGTGGGGTGCATTCAAAGTCCGGGCAACGTGGCGGAGACTGTGGCCGTTTTCCAGCAATTCCACTGCAGCTGCTACTTCATGAGATGAGAGAGGCATATTTTTTATAAAAACACAAAGTGGCTGTCTTATATAAAATGGAAAACGCAACAATGAACTCATAAATTTTTTTCCTTATATCTTCAATTTAACATCTTCTGCACAGAAACAACGTTGCTAATGTTATTACGTAGCAGACATCACTATTGAAGTTTAACTTGAAGTTTTTGTATTCTGGAAGTTTAAAATTGACGCAGATAAAAATTTTTTACCATAACTGTTGATAAATATAAAATTGATTTCGTTTGTGCTAAAAAACGATTTCAAAGTGTTATGCTTTTTGCCGGTGAGTGTATATTTCACATTACGTTTGACTGTTGTTAGTTGTGATGAAGCGTCTCGAGGTTTTGTTCACACAAGTTCCAGTATGTGACGCTTTAAGGCCCATTCACAATGAAAATTAAACATAACCGTAACATAAACACAGAAGTTTGCGCCCAGGCTACCAAATGGGGTCATTCACAATGATTGACATAAGCATTGACATAAACATTACCGTAAGACGTTTACATGAAAGTTTGCAAACTCCAAACTTTCATGCTTATGCTTACGTGATTTGCAAACAGAACACAATCGTGGAGCGCTCAAGTATTGGACAGAATATGAGGAAATGACGTCGTTTTTACGTTTCCATGGTTACCAAGTATGTTTGCGGTTATGTTTATGTTCCCATCGTGAATGATGGTATGATTTCTTGATTTTACTGTAACGTTTATGTTCTTAAGTTAACGCTTACGTTATGTTTAATTTTTCATTGTGAATGAGCCTTTAGACTTTAAACCGTTTTGCTACGAAGCTACGTTTCTACTTCCCTCAACATAGAGTGAGTTTGTGAAACCACTTTAGCGTTACTATGTGTTAGATGTAAATTTTTTTCTTCTCTCGTCTCTTACAACTCTGGTATACAACAGTTTGAGAAATATTGTCAAACTCAGAATAAAAATTAAGATTAAATGCAGAGTCCGCCATTGTGACTATGCGAATAGGGCGTGCGCTTTATAATCCAGCGGTCTGAAGTTCGCTTTCTGGCGTGAACTGTGAAAGAAATTTATATTCCGCCCGCGTGACTGGGTATTTACTATTTGTCCGTTGTATTGTGATTGTGATATCTGAGCGGGGCCTACGTAATGACGACACAAGCTTAGGGAGGCTCGCCTGTGTGAGATGTCTAGTGTGCGATCCAATGAATCTCCTTCCCCCAACCGCAAGAGAAGGTTAAAGAGAGTAAATGAATAAAATATAAACGTATATCACTATGAAACAGTAACAAATGCTGAGCAATTAAATGAATACGACATGGAGTTTTAGGTAGTCATTATAATTCTTTTACCACACGGATCATGGGGGCTGTTGCTGTTTTAATTTAGTTAACGAACGTGATAATTGACGTGAATAGAAACATTAATTTCAGCTACACTTACATTTCATAGCGCTATTTTTAAGTGACAAATGAGTTAGCCAAATATAGAAATTACCAATTTCAAATTCTTAGTGCAATTAACGAAGTATCCAGTTTTCTAAGTCACTGCTGAACTATCGTATTTAGTAGAATACACTAACGGTCTTACTAATAAAACCTTTTATACAGCTGATATTTAACTGTCTTATACTAATTACAATTATAAGTCGTGTGTAAATTTCTTACTAATAATGACTACATACGTCGTGTATAACAGTACAACCGTTAAACAGCCACGTCATAGTTTCGTCATTAATAAAATAAGTGAGGTTATTTATTTCCGGGCTAAGTATCGATAGTACAAACTTGGTCTGATCGATTACCACGCTATATTTTGGTCAAAGAGTACAGCTACAGCAATATTATTTTACTTATTCTGTGCTCTTTGGTTTGTTCTTCTGTGGTTACATGGCAACCATCATCATAAAATGACAATCGATACTAACAGCTGTAGAAGGGCGGCCATTTTTTCCTCTATACAACGCTTAAACAAGGGGTTTCGTGTATATAACTACTGCAAAGCAATTCCCATATAGAGTAGCGTGCAATTTAATCCGAACACGACATATTTTTACATTTTCTGTCATTGTTGGCCTCACAGCTGCTCATACCGCTTTAATTGACATCTGCAGTACGTGTAATTCCATTGTTGAAGGGCTGTCGTTATTATTTTTTTTATAATATGTGACATTTTGCCTGTCGTTTTGTACTTACAAGCATTTCAGTTGTGTTGAAGACTTAATACTGCAATCCTGTGTACATTCTGTCGTCTTCACAAATGGATACAACTCCACGAAAACGGTCTAAAATTATAACATTAGCAGAGCATTCTTCTATGACACAGAGGCAAATTGCTGCAGAATGTCACATCGGTTTGGCTACTGTTAATTCGATCATAAAACGATACAGGGAGACTGGATCCATCACACCCCAGAAAAAAGGAAACTGTGGCCGGAAAAGGAAGACTTCACCTGCAAATGATCGTTTAATTGTCAGGAAAAGTAAATTAAATCCTAGACTAACTGCTGTCGACTTAACCCGCGAGTTAATGGCTACCACTGGGGCGAATATCCACGTCACAACAGTGCGGCGTAGGCTTTTGGAAACTGGACGAAGGGCTCGTAAGCCTATTAAGAAGCAACTGCTAACCCCTGTTATGTGAAAAAAACGCTTAATGTGGGCAAAATTACATCAACACTGGACAGTGAATGCCTGGAAGAATGTACTTTTTTCCGATAGTCTCATTTCGAGGTCCACGGCCACCGTGTTTCTTACGTACGGAAAGGATCTGAAAAAGTAACAGCAGCTCATCTCCAACAAGCACCCAAATACCCCCCTAAAGTAATGTTTTGGGGTTGTTTTACACATGAAGGATATGGAGCATTAATACCTATCAAGAGAATGATGAATTCTGACAAATATATTCACTTATTGGAAACGAGAATCGTACCCCAGCTGCAAAAATCATTTCCGGATGGCAGAGGTGTGTTCCAACAAGACCTGGCACCATGCCATACGTCTCGAAAAACTACAGAATTCTTCAACAAGAAGAATATTCAGGTACTCCCCTGGCCAGGCAACTCACCCGATATCAACCCCATTGAGAACTTGTGGTCAATTTGCAAAAGAAGAATGCAAAAAATGGACTGTTCTACAAAGGAGAAGATGATTTCTGCCCTCATTGGTGTATGGTTTCGCGATGAAGAAATGAAGAATACGTGTGGGAAATTAGTGGAATCCATGCCAAATCGTCTCAGAGCTGTTATTAGGAACAAGGAGGCCACATGGATTACTGAGGTATGTCTTAGATCCTTTTTTTTTTATCCCGTTTGAGTGTTTTTGCATAAGTAATTACGTTGTTCGGATTAATTTGCACGCTACTGTATAGTTACAGCTGTTTATATGTCCAGCACTTAAGTATTTGTTTATTAGTAAAGTTTTCTGTCCCAAATCTGCATAAGTCTCGTATATGAACTATACACGGTTTATTAGTAGGACTGTAAGTGTAACAATAATACATTCTGATACAATTACAACTGGTAGTAAGGGTCCTGAAGTCGAGCACAAGTACATCCATTAAGATCTAAGCCGGGATATGCTCTTCAGACTACTTGTTCCCTTGTCATCACCATCATCACAATTATCATCATCCCACAATCTTTGTATGAACTTCGTGTTTTAACACGGACGGTGATGAATTCTATTACATTACTGACATACTTGAAAAATTAACCAGCATGCGGTCCGAACACATTAGCTTCGTGTGGCGTGCTGACCACAGTCAGACCTCCCCCTGTGTGAATCACGTGTCGCAGTAGGCTTTATCATGGATTGCATGTATTACATCAACAGAGATCGGCAGAGAATTTCCCAAAACGAGAGTTCCACCCAAGCCGGATTCATAAACTGGCGAATTCAGTTAGGCCCGATTGTATAAACCATTTAATCTTAGATCAGAGGTTAAATTGATCCTTGTTTCAGCTGAACTTGGAATTTTGTGTTGTATAAAGTCTAATCTGAGATTAATTTGTCTCAAACTAAAGTCAACTTTGACTGAAGAAATTTCTCCGATTAAGTTAAATGATCCAAGTTTAGTTATTTCGTTTCTGTTTGAAATATAAGAGTGACAGATTGTGCAAATAAAATATCCATTAATATTAATATTAATAGATATGATAGGTACATTTATATATATTTCTTTCAATTTCTTGCCTTAATACACAAACAATCTTATATTTTATAAGGCTCTATCGTGTTCAGCAGTATCAAATAACATAACCTATAATTATATTATATTTATAACAACCATTAATAATTAATGGATATGATAGGTACATTCATAAATTTTCAATTAACTGTATTACTAAACGAAAATTGTGGTTTTACAAAGCTTTATTATGTTTAGCAGTATCAAACACCATAACATGATAACAACTCGGAGAACAGTCAACCTTCTTCTTATTGTCCGCCATTATTTACATTGCACAAAATACCAGTGTCTCCAACAGAGTGTACGGAAAGTCGCCAAAAAGTAGTTGTAAAGTCGCTAGATTTCTCATTATCAACAAAAAAAGATTAAATTTTGTCACTATGGGGTGCTAAAAAGGTCACTAAATCTCTATTTAAGCAATATAAAAGTTAAAAGAAATTGTTGTTGAAAAAGAGTTAAAGTCGCTAGATTGGCAACACTGAACAAACCTGTCCGCGCATCACGTATTTCACCTGTTTATGCGATGTTGCCAAATCCTTTTCACGTGAACTTAGATTGCATTTGAACCAAGGTAATTTGATCGCAGAAAAGTTTTATACAATAGAAGTGTCTGAACTCGGTTCACTTTTCGATCTTCGATCAAAGTTGATCTTTAGTCAGAGAGTTTTATACAATTGGGCCTTAAAATTATACTTCAGTGCTAAATAAGAAAGTTAAAAATAAATCTGCGTTTTATCAGGGATGCATTGGCACGTAAAATACGTCACCCACTTCCAGGAATGAAATTACAGTTATGATTGTTTGAATGATTTATTTTTGTTACGGATTACAAATAGAGAGTTTGGGTCTAATATAAAAGGAGTAATTAATGAAGGCAGTGCAATATATTTCCTCTTCATATGAAGTGATATTCCGAAGTTAGTCCCAGCTCATGAACATTTTTCACTATGGTTCATTCTAAGTGTATCGGACTTGTCTATTGCCATTTTAATATTACGGGTACATAACTCGCGACTACAACTGGTCGCACAGGTCTGTAGCTGCTCTCCTGAGGTTGTAAATTGCCTCCCTATGTCAAGAAATTACGTAAATTGCCTCCTGTTTAATGAAGTACAGTACGTAAATTGCCTCCTGTTTATCTGAGAGATGAACGTGCTTCCTGTTTCTAAATACACCACTGTAATCAATATTTTCCTTCTCATTTACAGACTTACGACTGTCAATAATATAGGCTTACGTGTATAATTCGCACACCTGTATGGTTAAAAATTTGGTTCAGTATGATTAAAATATTGGTCTGCTTCAGTTAGAGAAACTTTGTCGTGAAACTTAAAATGTGTTTAAAACATTAAATAGTGACTTCTTTAAACAGGCAGGAATTTAAAACACACAGCCCTTACAAACTCGAGTCGAGTAATCTGTTCTTGTCGAAGTGCAAGTATTTTATTCCGTGAAAATAATAATTTATGCAAAGCAGATTTATTGCCCAGGCTTCTAAGCCACACCACAGGTAATATAATAATAATAATAATAATAATAATAATAATAATAATAATAATGATTTATTTTAGCTGGCAGAGTTAAGGCCGTAAAGCCTTGTCTTTCACTCAACCAGCAAAAAGTATATATACATATGTATGAACTTACAAAGAATTCAACAATTTGATTTAGAGTTAAGTTTTAAAGTTATGTTTTATTTACCGACGCTCGCAACTGCAGAGGTTATATCAGCGTCGCCGGATGTGCTGGAATTTTGTCCCGCAGGAGTTCTTTTACATGCCAGTAAATCTATTGACATGAGCCTGTCGCATTTAAGCACACTTAAATGCCATCGACCTGGCCTGGGATCGAACTCGTAACCTTGGACATGGAAGGCCAGCGCTATACCAACTCGCCAACCAGGTCGACTTTGATTTAGATAAGAGCTACATTTATACAAGAGTTATTTACGAATTAAAAAACAAAATACTGTGAACTATTAATTAAACACTGAAATACAAACTATGTAGCAGAAGTAAGCTAAAATACATAGAATGTTAATATATTTCAAATAATGTTAGATAATAGAAAGAGATTATTATGAGACAATTTTGAAAATACAGCACTATCAGGATGCATGTCTAAAGGAAGGAGTAACAATGTAGTCAGTGATAGTTTAAGTCAGTATGATTGGAGTGAAATGCTAAGAAGGTTATCTTTTAAGCTGTTTTTAAAACTGTTTATTGTCTTGCAGCCCCTAATACTTTGTGACAGGGAATTCCATTGTCGCGAGGTGGATGCTGTAAAAGATGATGAATAACGAGATGTTCTATGAAGAGGTATACTTAACGCGCCACAGATAAGTGATCTGGTATTTACGTCGTGGTTAAAGTATTATAGATAAGAGAAAAGAGACGAAAGGTAATTTGGTGTTGAAGTGTGCAGAATTCGAAAGAGTAAAGACAAAGAGTGTAAAGTTCTACGTTCTTTAAGGCGGAGCCACGAAAGACTTGCGAAGGACGGTGATATGTGATCATATCGTCGGATGTTGCATACGTATCTGACGCACATATTCTGAACTCTCTGTAACGTGACACAGTTCAGAACTTAGGTCACTTAACAAAACGTCACAATAATCGAAATGCGGCATTACTATACCTGGTAAGGTTTATCTTGTCTCAGTAGCAATAAAACGAAGTCCCTTCAAATGAGGGTGGAGATTATAGGAGGGTTGTAAATTTTTAGGATTCCTTTCAAAACCGTGTTATTGTACAGGCTACCGGAACTCAATTTCTTGAAAGACAAGCTCAGTGACGGAACTACACAGTACGAAGAGAGATATTTTGTAATTTTATTTTGCGCTACACAATGTATCAACTAGTCCCTTCCGCCACTGTATGGATAGACGGCATCGCTCAACTCTCCCATCGCCATAACAATACAGACGAAGTAAGAGATATCTCCTTTCTCTCTCTTTTGACAATGAGACAAGATACATCACACAGACTTTAGGGTTTGTACTAGGGTAAGTTTTAGTTGCTGGGACAAGAAGTTTCTTAAGCGACTCAAACAGTGAATGGAGGAACAGATTTTTTTTTTATCGTTTCTTTAACTTGAAAATGCCAATTTAGATTATTTACGAAAAAGAAGCCAAGATTTTTTACGACAGATGAATAAGGGATTAGCGTGTTAATATGTAGCTCTGTATTTGTTTAAGGACTTCTATCAAGTGATACATATTTGGGTAGCTGACGTTGAAAAGACTCTACATAATGACGTAATTTCGACGGATGAACGAGTAGTACCATGCTAGATATACTCAGTGGCGGATTCGACGTCCTAGGCAAATGGGAGACAATTTATTGTAACAGGAAACAATGTACTTATGCCGCCTACTCTCGATGACGAAATATTACCCCTACTGAGAGAGGCCGCGGCACGGCTAATTTTATAAGCCCTCAAGCTTGTAGCGAAGGGAGGTGACGTCATTGATGCAGTAACAAGTTACGACAGTCGTTCAGAAGTTAATGACCCAAATTTTTTCTTAGGATTGTTTGAATATATTTCATGAAAATTGTTGCAGTTTGGTGATAAAGGAAATTCATGTTTGTTCTTCACATACTGTCCACACCTGTGGAGTAACGGTTAGCGCGTCTGACCGCGAAACCAGGTGGCCCGGGTTCGATTCCCGGTCGGGACAAGTTACGTGGTTGAGGTTTTTCCCGGGTTTTCCCTCAACCCAATATGAGCAAATGCTGGGTAACTTTCGGTGCTGGTCCCCGGACTCATTTCACCGGAATTATCACCTTCATTTTATTCAAACGCTATATAACCTATAAATCTTTTCGCTGTAAGAAAAATCCTAATGTAAACAATAGCACGTGACTGAAGTGAGGCTTCATTGGCCGCTGTTGGGCGCCATAGATTCTCAGTACGTGTCCTGGCCAACTGTTGTACATTCTGTTTCATGTTAAACATTTCCCGTTACTCGTCAAGTAGTCCTAACCTCACTACTATGCATTCGTTTGCTTAGGAAACATTTACTTTATAATTACTGCAATTAAATTATTTGTAAGTCTTATGTCTTCACAATGGACAGTTGAGGATACGGAAGCCATACTTCAGTACCACGTGCTTACGTGAACAACTACGAGCTCAAGTGACGCCAGCTTGTTACAAGAACAGACTACCTCGGTATTACTGTTGGTATTCATCCGCGTTTATGGTACATAACAAAATATAAAAGTAGCTTTTCTTTTACATAGCGTTTTACACATGAGTGAAGTTAAATGTTTCATCATATCTAACAACTAGAATTGAATTTTTTATTTTGAAATAATATAAGATTGTGGTTTCCAAATACGAACTATATTTTCCTGCGTCATGTGAGTGTTTCGACAGGGAGCCAATCACGGGTATGACAGCAACGTGCTTATGTTTACATTAGGTTTTTTCTTGCAGCGAAAACAGTATAAGATGTTGATAAAGCGTCGTAAAATAACCTACTGTAATAAATTCTTCACATACTATTTTTCTACAATGTATCCATAATGTTTATGACCTTACGCCAGCGTGAAACAATTGCATTTGCCTAATTCTTGCCGTTACTATCTCTTGTCACGCGTGCGTAGCCACTTCGTTCACTTCACCAATTACGCTGTTGTCACTTTCGAAATGAGTTACACGAAAAGCATCTTTAAGAGACCCAAAGTGATGAAAGTCTAACGGTAACAGATCTGGGCTGTAGGGTGGATGGGACAGCACGGTTCAATCCGATGTGTTCCCAGTTTCGTAGTCTTGTATGGGGGCGTGCAATGTCATGCTGATTAAGACGTGATACCTCGTATGTGCATAAATGACCATTTAGTTTAACGACATTACTATTATCTTCGCAAAATTGGGCAGTTTCTAACATTTTGTCCTCAAAGTACTCGTAGAAAATCTTGCAAAGTAGAAAATGTATAAAAATTTAGTCTGTTTTAAGAAACGTTATTTAATTTTTTTATACACATCTTGATTACACAACTTTTAACACTGTATAACTTCGGAATATGTATGATGAGACTTTCTTGTGTTAAATTTTAAAGTACCTTGTTAACATGTTTCGACCTATTTTGGGTCATCTTGAGAACTGGTCGTTGTTGGTCTTGGCGCCTCTGTGAGGGTGCGTTCGTAGTGTAGAGTCAAAGAGTGTGTGTGTTTTGAAATTGAGTTGTGTGTTGAGAATATCGTTGGGGTGTGTGTTGAGTTTCTGGCTTTTTGGTTGGATGTGCAATATTTCCATGTCTGTGTTGATGTCTCTGTAGGTGTGGTTAGCATTTGTGATGTGTTCTGAGGTGTTTTGTAATTTTGTTATGGCTGTGATGTGTTCTTTGTAACGTGTTTGAAATGATCTGCCTGTCTGTCCTATGTAGACTCTACACTACGAACGCACCCTCACAGGAAACAAGAGGCGCCAAGACCAAAAACGACCAGTTCTGAAGATGACCCAAAATAGGTCGAAACATGTTAACAAGGTACGTTAAAATTTAACACAAGAAAGTCTCATCATACATATTACGAAAAATAGTTTTATTTATCTTGCAAATTTAGAGATACAAGTATCACTTCTTACTGCCAGGATGAACTCACCAGAAACGTTTCTTGAGCATGTATGCCACTGAGTTAATGGCTGCTTGTCTTGGCATCACATCCACAAGAATAACTCCACAATCCCAAAATAGTGACCATGACTTTTCCTGCAGAGGGAGCTGTCTTAAATTTCTTTTTTCTGGGCATTTGAGTATGATACCACTTCACTGACTGCCTTTTTGTCACCGGCTCAAAATGATGCACCCATGTTTCGTCACCTGTAACTATCCGGGAAATAAAGGCCTCCTCTTAGGTTTCAAAGCGCTCTAACAAACCAGAAGAAATTCTTTTGCTCTGCAGCATGTGGTCTAAGGTGAGACTTCGTAGACCCACTTTGAGCAGACTTTTGAGTATCCGGGAGCTTCAACAATTGAACAAACACTTCCAATGCATAGCAACAGCTGTTGCACTATTTGTCGTGTTGTGATGCGCCGATCCACATGAATAATAACATCCGCAGTATTCGTCATGTTTCGAGTATGGCAGAACATCCGATTCCAAGTGCTCAAAAGTGGACTTTCCTACCTTTGTTAATGGCTAGGAAAACTTGGGGCTTTACTTTTTCGAACGATTCTCAAATACTACATCGGTTTATAGCTTAGCTACTAATAAAGGTAGCATTCGGCTGTGGTTTATAATGTTATTATTAGTAATCATTTGAAATCCTGTTATTTGTTTACTACCGATTCCGAAATGAGTACCCATACTTGCTGCGAGTAGAAATGTATTAGCGTAAAATATTCAATCATTTTGAGAGGTGTAAAGCTTCAGGATATTTGTGAACTTTTCAAGCGATCTCACAGCAAATCCTTAAGAAAACTTCCGCAGCTAAACGATGTTTGTTGTGATTCTGCTCAGAGAGGGGTGGGGGGGAAGTTATTATTTCATTGAAAACCTGAGACTAATTCACTTTAACTTTTTCTGCATCTTTGTATCTCATTTGCAGTACATGAAAATACGCTGTTCAGTAGTTCAAAAGCCATTATTCGTGCCAAGAATTCAATAGGCTACACGCTAAAAAAATGAACGTAGTGAAACAAGACATAGCCGGAGATCTGGCAACCGTCGGCACAACCCATCCAAGAAATATAACAACCAGGGTTTGAATATATGACTATACAATAGCTCCTGGTTGTATAATATTTTAAAAGTTGGAGCTGTTGCATACATATCTCAAATTTGTGCAGAGGAGAAGGCAACAAATTTGTCAGTAAAGTCTGCACTATTTCTGTTATTGGCTAGCGGTGTTAAATCTGTTGTAGACTGTTTGTCCAACCAGTTCTGACAGGAAAGAAAGTAACAAGAAAAGAATATACATCGTGGTACAAGATGTTCGGCTTCACATTACTCTTCCACGTTGAACAACGTGAAAATTTTAAGTCTTACTTAATACTCACATCATTTGAACTATGGATTCCTGAGGGAAGTCAGACAAGTCCGGGAAGGATTGGAGTCCAGTGCGCATGATTCGTCTGTAACACACAACGACATAAACGACAGATTACTGGCAGGTCGAACAAAATGGAGTAAAGACTGCTCCTCATGAAATAATAAGAACATTTCGTGTAAAAAGTGTTGAGTGGATGTTCTTCAATAACCTTAGTTTAAGACTGATTTAAAATTCTCAACATGCTGAATTTGGCCACTATCATTCTAAAGTCAGAGATTCGACTAAAGGTAAGCGTTCACTACATAGTATCGCACTCATCGGACGAATCGCACGGATCGAAGAAAGACAATCTTCGCTGTAATTGTTATGTAACCGCGTTCACTACATCGTATCGCATGCATCCGCTCTCGGTAAATCCGTCCATGTTTCTCGGATGAGGAACTTTTCCGATGCGTGTGATCATGGCCTTCTTTAATAAATCAATTTTAATTGGTCAACTGTTACTATTATGGTGTGCCATGTTCAGTGTCGCGCCAAAATGGCAGACGGAAAACTTATTTCGCGTGTAGAAAATTGCGAAGAATTATATAATTTGAGGCGTTCCCATTACAGTAATCAAGTCATTTCTTACAAATATATTATGTAACCAATATTTCTTTCGTTTCTTCTTCTTCAATTAAGACGCATGAAGCATTTGCAAATTCTTATTCCCTAACAATCATAATTAATAGACCTAACCTCAACTCCTCTGTTTTCAGCAATGTCAATATCGTACGACGTCATGTTTTAAACAGCTGATAGGGAATCCGATGAGGCGATGAGGTGAAGCCGTTACAGTGAACGCACTGCACTTAAAATATCCGTTGCGTGCGATTCGTACGAGGAGTGCGATACGATGTAGTGAACGCTTACCTTAACTGTGCGTAGAAAAGAGACCACAAACGTTTCTTTAGGAAACATTAAGCATTCACGTGTGTGTGTGTGTGTCTGTCTGCATGCATGTATGTATGTATGTATGTATGTATGTATGTATGTATGTATGTATGTATGTATGTATGTATGTATGTATGTATGTATGTATGTATGTATGTATGTATGTGTATGTACGTACGTAGTTTTTTAAATTACAGCATGCCCCATTACCTAAGTAATATTAGATGCTTTCACTTTGTATGTAGTATATATATATATATATATATATATATATATATATATATATATATATATATATATATACAGTGCGATCCAAAAGTCCCTCCGCAGCTCCATTAGTTATAGTAATCCTGTAGACAGCTGGTACGTAATCTTGTAGAAAGTTGACACTTCCCCAATCATTCCGGTTTGACAACCTCACATCCCCAGTCAATCATATGCTTAGCGGCCAGTGCTGCCACTTGAATTCTCTGCCTAGTGGATTCTCGGCTGCACCGTGGCTACAGAAGCACTGCGGAGAAACTTCTCGCTCGCACTGTATATATGTATATATATATATATATATATATATATATATATACACACACAGACACAGTATTTACAATTTGTTAATCTTAATTTACTTAAAATGTCTATGTATGTGTCGTTCTTATGTTGTATCACACATTTTTAACACTGTAGTAGTGCCTTTTCATATCACACATTTTTTAAAAACACTTTTAGTTGCTATTTTATCACGCAATTTTTTTACACTATAAGCCTATTAGTTGCTCTTTTGTCACAAGTTTATAGAGTTTATAAATTGATTAAACACTTTTAGTTTACAAGCTGTTGGCAAGTCACTGGCCAATCTCCTCCGTTCATCCTGAGGTCTCTCATTAGCGATGTCTTCTGCTGCGTGGTGTCTGCACATTCATAAATAAGACGATTCACTGTTTGCTGTACATGTTGGGTCGTCTATGATGTGGAATCTGTGAAGGTATGACTTGGTTCTGCCGTGTCCTGTGATAACTGCTGTGAAGTCTGGAGTTGAAGGTATTGATAATTTTAGTCTCTGCTTGACTAACGGGAAGAAGGACTTCGTTGTTGCACCTTTGGTTGTTTTATTCCATCTATCTTGCCATTTCTGCATTCCTGTTTCTTTTATTTCTGTAGCTATATCAGTTATTCATATTCATAGATTTCAAAAAGGCATATGACTCGGTTAAGAGGGAAGTATTATATGATGTGCTTATTGAATTTGGTATTCCCAAGAAACTAGTTCGATTAATTAAAATGTGTCTCAGTGAAACGTACAGCAGAGTCCGTATAGGTCAGTTTCTATCTGATGCTTTTCCAATTCACTGCGGTCTAAAGCAAGGAGATGCACTATCACCTTTACTTTTTAACTTCCCTCTAGAATATGCCATTAGGAACGTTCAGGATAACAGGCAGGGTTTGGAATTGAATGGGTTACATCAGCTGCTTGTCTATACAGATGACGTGAATATGTTAGGAGAAAATACACAAACGATTAGGGAAAATACGGAAATTTTACTTGAAGCAAGTAAAGCGAACGGTTTGGAAGTAAATCCCGGAAAGACAAAGTATATGATTATGTCTCGTGACCAGAATATTGTACGAAATGGAAATATAAAAATTGGAGATTTATCCTTCGAAGAGGTGGAAAAATTCAAATATCTTGGAGCAACAGTAACAAATATAAATGACACTCGGGAGGAAATTAAACGCAGAATAAATATGGGAAATGCGTGTTATTATTCGGTTGAGAAGCTCTTATCATCCAGTCTGCTGTCCAAAAATCTGAAAGTTAGAATTTATAAAACAGTTCTATTACCGGTTCTTCTGTATGGTTGTGAAACTTGGACTCTCACTCTGAGAGAGGAACATAGGTTAAGGATGTATGAGAATAAGGTGCTTAGGAAAATATTTGGGGCTAAGCGGGATGAAGTTACGGGAGAATGGAGAAAGTTACACAACACAGAACTGCACGCATTGTATTCTTCACCTGACATAATTAGAAACATTAAATCCAGACGTTTGAGATGGGCAGGGCATGTAGCACGTATGGGCGAATCCAGAAATGCATATAGAGTGTTAATTGGGAGACCGGAGGGAAAAAGACCTTTAGGGAGGCCGAGACGTAGATGGGAGGATAATATTAAAATGGATTTGAGGGAGGTGGGGTATGATGATAGAGACTAGATTAATCTTGCACAGGATAGGGACCGTTGGCGGGCTTATGTGAGGGCGGCAATGAACCTTCGGGTCCCTTAAAAGCCATTTGTAAGTAAGTAAGTAAGTAAACTATTGTTGATTTTGTAGTTTTGCTGTAAATGATTTCTATAGTGTCGTCGTTAGCAGCTTGCTTTGCTAAATTATCTGAAATTTCATTGCCGGCTATGCCTATGTGGGCTTTAACCCAGCTGAAATGGATTAACCACTTGTTTTGTTCAAGGGTACGAACTGTTTTTAGGATGTTAGCTATTAATGTTTCTTATTTTCATTTATTAAACACAGAGTTATTTTACTATCTGTGTAGACTGCTATTCTTTTTTCCGCGTTTATACTGTAGGTACTCTAATGCTTCAAGCTCCTTCAAAATCTTAAGAATTGCTATTTGCTTCGCTTGATTGTTAGAGCATTTTTCATCCATTCGGTACTTAAGCTGACGAATTGGAGTTTCTTCATTGAATATAGCCGCTGCCGCTCCCACCTTATTTCTTCTTTTACTCCCATCTGTGATATTTTTATAGGATATTCCGTGGCTTTCTCTTTAATGTTAACATCTTCTGCTGGGCGAGTCCAGTTTGAAGGTTCCAAGGGTGCGTCGTATTGTATTCCATCACATAGGTTTGATTTTCCGATTACTGTCAGATCTATCGGTTGTATCCCGGCTATAATGCATGATTCATCATATGACACTGTTCTGTAGGCTTTAGCGATTTTAATATTGCACAGCCTTTGAACTCTCTGTAATTTTTCTCTATTTTGTTTATTCTTATTGCTTCTTCCCAAACTGGTGCTCCGTATGTTAATATTGGTTCTATTACCCCCTTATAAACAGGGCTTACAACTTCGTTGCCAAGTCCCCAGTTGAGCATTGCAGACTTTGATAGAGAATGTATAACAATTATTTGATTTTTCATGTATTTGTTGTATGTGTGTATGGAAGCTGAATTTTCTGTCGATATTACAGTGGGTGATCAAATTATTAGGGATACTTGGTAAAAGTAGGAATTTCATCTTCAAATTCACATAAAACACAAGTAATTTGGATTTTCTTAACTGGAAAAGCTTTATTACAATATTATTATATATTTAATTGTGTAATAATGAATATGGAATGAAATAAACAAGAAAACTAATATTTTGTCACACATCCCTTTGCAGAAATTACAGTTTTAACTCTATTTGGCGTACTAGAAATGCTTTGGATACAATTATTTTTAATTTCTTGGCCGTGATGCCACACATTGATCAGTTTTTCTATTAAAGATTGTTTATTTCTAATAATTTCTGAATGCATTTGCCTCTTCATTAGCTCCCAAATATTTTCAATCGGATTAAGGTCCGGAGAGTTACCAGGCCAATCCAGAACCTTAATTTTGTTGTCAGACAGGAATTTTGTCACCTTATTTACCTTGTGACAGGGCGCAGAGTCGTGCATGAACACAAAATCACCCTCTGGAAACCATTCACGGACTTGTGAAAGAAGCAGTTCCTTCAGAATCTTTATGTAATGATATGAGGTTTGCCACTTTAGAAAGTTCCGACGAAGTTGAGAAAGAATTAGATGTTAATAGCGTGTGGGAAAATATCAGAGATAGTATCAAAATTGCAGCTGAGCAGAGCATAGGTTATTATGAAACTAAGAAAAAGAAACCGTGGTTTGATGAAGATTGTTGCATGGTAGTAGAAAGAAGGAAACAGGCAAAATTGAAATTCTTACAGGATCCAGTTGAGGAGAAGAGAGATAATTATTTCAATGAAAGACGGGAAGCAAGTCGTACACTTAGGAATAAAAAGAGAGGTTACTTGAAGGAAAAACTGAATGAGGTAGAAACAAATAGTAAGAATAAAAACATTCGAGATTTATATAAGGGTATAAAGGAATTTAAGAACGGATATCAGCCAAGGGTAAACGTGATCAAGGATGAGAATGGTGACTTGCTTGCAGACTCTCCATCAATCCTAAACAGATGGAAAAACTATTTTGCGCAACTACTAAATGTACATAGGCCAAATAGAAATGATCGGGACGAAATTGAAATACAAACTGCTGAGCCATTTATACCCGAACCCACGCTTTCAGAAGTCGAAATTGCGATAGAAAATCTGAAAAAGTACAAGTCTCCAGGTATCGATCAGATTCCAGCAGAATTAATACAAGAGGGTGGAAGTGCATTATATAGCGAAATTTATAAACTTGTACTTGCTATTTGGGAAAAGGAAATTGTACCAGATCAATGGAAGGAGTCCATAATTGTACCTATTTTTAAAAAGGGGGACAAAACCAACTGTGGTAACTTTCGAGGAATATCACTTCTGTTGACGTCGTACAAAATTTTGTCCAATATTCTTTTGAGGAGATTAACTCCGTACGTAGATGAAATTATTGGGGATCATCAGTGCGGTTTTCGGCGTAATAGATCGACTATTGATCAGATTTTTTGTATTCGGCAGATAATGGAGAAAAAATGGGAGTATAAGGGTACAGTACATCAGTTATTCATAGATTTCAAAAAGGCATATGACTCGGTTAAGAGGGAAGTATTATATGATATTCTTATTGAATTTGGTATTCCCAAGAAACTAGTTCGATTAATTAAAATGTGTCTCAGTGAAACATACAGCAGAGTCCGTATAGGTCAGTTTCTATCTGATCCTTTTCCAATTCACTGCGGGCTAAAGCAGGGAGATGCACTATCACCTTTACTTTTTAACTTCGCTATAGAATATGCCATTAGGAAAGTTCAGGATAACAGGCAGGGTTTGGAATTGAACGGGCTACATCAGCTTCTTGTCTATGCGGATGACGTGAATATGTTAGGAGAAAATACACAAACGGTTAGGGAAAACACGGAAATTTTACTTGAAGCAAGTAAAGCGATCGGTTTGGAAGTAAATCCCGAAAAGACAAAGTATATGATTATGTCTCGTGACGGGAATATTGTACGAAATGGAAATATAAGTATTGGAGATTTATCCTTCGAAGAGGTGGAAAAATTCAAATATCTTGGAGCAACAGTAACAAATATAAATGACACTCGGGAGGAAATTAAACGCAGAATAAATATGGGAAATGCCTGTTATTATTCGGTTGAGAAGCTCTTATCATCCAGTCTGCTCTCCAAAAATCTGAAAGTTAGAATTTATAAAACAGTTATATTACCGGTTCTTCTATATGGCTGTGAAACTTGGACTCTCACTCTGAGAGAGGAACATAGGTTAAGGGTGGTTGAGAATAAGGTGCTTAGGAAAATATTTGGGGCTAAGCGGGATGAAGTTACAGGAGAATGGAGAAAGTTACACAACACAGAACTGCACACATTGTATTCTTCACCTGACATAATTAGGAACTTGAAATCCAGACGTTTGAGATGGGCAGGGCATGTAGCACGTATGGGCGAATCCAGAAATGCATATAGAGTGTTAGTTGGGAGACCGGAGGGAAAAAGACCTTTAGGGAGGCCGAGACGTAGATGGGAGGATAATATTAAAATTGATTTGAGGGAGGTGGGATATGATGATAGAGACTGGCTTAATCTTGCACAGGATAGGGACCGATGGCGGGCTTATGTGAGGGCGGCAATGAGCCTTCGGGTTCCTTAAAAGCCATTTGTAAGTAAGTAAGTAAATTGTCTCATCGTTCCTTGAACAAAATACAGACGACCATGACCACTAATCACAGACCATACCATGAGGCTTAGAGGATGTTTAACAGTCTTCATAATACAGTCATTATTGTACTTTTAATCTTTACGCATTCTAACGAACACAGATTTGTCAGCAAGTATCTGTATGGTAGATTCATCTGAAAAACACACCTGAAAAAAGAAATAAACACTAGGCCTACATAAAACACATTTGCACAAAGTAAAATTGGGACTAACAAAGAAATCATGTGAATGACAAACAACTCACTTTTTTCCAATCATCCACAGTCCAAGATTGATGCTGCTTTGCCCAAGACAGACGCTTCTTCACCATGTATGGTTTCAGGAATGGTTTCTTGGTTGGAGTGCGACATGAAAACCCTAACTCTTTGATCCTCCGACGGGTTGTCATAGAAGATATGTTGATTCCAGCATCTCTCATTGGCGCCTTTCTATGTATAAAACTGTTAAACATCCTCTAAGCCTCATGGTGTGGTCTGTGATTAGTGGTCATGGAACTGGTCGCCTGTATTTTGTTCAAAGAATGATGAGACAATATCATTACATAAAGCCTATGAAGGAACGGCTTCTTCCACAAGTCCGTGAATGGTTTCCAGATGGTGATTTTGTGTTCATGCACGCCTCTGCGCCCTGTCATAAGGCAAATAAGGTGACAAAATTCCTGTCTGACAACAAAATTAAGGTTCTGGATTGACCTTAATCCGATTGAAAATATTTGGGAGCTAATGAAGAGGCAAATGCATTCAGAAATTATTAGAAATAAACAATCTTTAATAGAAAAACTGATCAATGTGTGGCATCACGGCCAAAAATTAAAAATAATTGTATCCAAAGCATTTCTAGTACGCCAAATAGAGTTAAAGCTGTAATTGCTGGAAAGGGATGTGTGAGAAAATATTAGTTTTCTTGTTTATTTCATTCCATATTCATTACTACACAATTAAATATATCATAATATTGTTTATGAAACACTATTTAGGGTAATAAAGCTTTTCCAGTTGAGAAAATTCAAATTACTTGTGTTTTATGTGAATTTTAAGATGAAATTCCTACTTTTACCAAGTGTCCCTAATAATTTGATCACCCACTGTAATCCCAAATACTTTAGATCAATCACCTATTGCATTGGTTTCTTATTGAGAAGATATTTAGTTTCTTGTTGTGGCTGTTTTTCTTTCTTGGGACTAACATAACTTTTGATTTTGTATCGTTAAACTTGATTTTATTCTCCTTCGCCCAGAGTTCGATCTTTTTGGTATCCTGATTTGCACAATTTTCGGCATCCACTGCACTGCTGCCCTTCGTCATTATTAATAAGTCGTCTGCATAAGCAATTACTTCCGTTCTGCAGGTAAACTTCAAATTAAGCAAAGAATTATATAAGTTATTCCATAAGCCTGGGCCGTAGGTAGACCCTTGTGGACAGTCCTTCTCTACTTCTCTTACTGACTTGTATTCATTGGTGCAAAGTGTAGCTGTTGTGTTCTTAAAGTAGTCCTTAGATAGATTATATAATTTCTTGGGGCAATCTAGTTGTTGTAGACTGTTGAGAATACTGCCACCAGGCTACATCCAGGCTTATGAAGATGATGCAGTCATGGAATTGAAAAATTTTTAGTACGAAGTGCTTCGCTGCCATTGCCGCATCTATTGTGCTTCTCTGGGGCATAAATCCGTATTGTTTCTTGTTTAATAAATTTCTCGAATTTAAATTATGAAGGATACTGTCAATCTTCAACTTTTCCAAGACTTTTTTTCCGACATTAAATAGTCTGATGGGCCTATATTTTGTTACACTGTCACTTTCTTCTTTACCAGGTTTGATTACTTACTTACTTACTGGCTTTTAAGAAACCCGAAGGTTCATTACCGCCCTCACATAAGCCCGCCATTGGTCCTATCCTGAGCAAGATTAATCCAGTCTCTATCATCATATTCCACCTCCCTCAAATCCATTTTAATATTATCTTCCCATCTACGTCTCGGCCTCCCTAAAGGTATTTTTCCCTCCGGCCTCCCAACTAACACTCTATATGCATTTCTGGATTCGCCCATACATGCTACATGCCCTGCCCATCTCAAACGTCTGCATTTAATGTTCCTAATTATGTCAGGTGAAGAATACAATGCGTGCAGTTCTGTGTTGTGTAACTTTCTCCATTCTCCTGTAACTTCATCCCTCTTAGCCCCAAATATTTTCCTAAGCACCTTATTCTCAAACACCCTCTCTCAAAGTGAGAGTCCAAGTTTCACAACCATAGAGAACAACCGGTAATATAACTGTTTTATAAATTCTAACTTTCAGATTTTTTGACAGCAGACTGGATGATAATAGCTTCTCAACCGAATAATAACAGGCATTTCCCATATTTATTCTGTGTTTAATTTCCTCCCGAGTATCATTTATATTTGTTACTGTTGCTGCAAGATATTTGAACTTCTCCACCTCTTCAAAAGATAAATTTCCAATTTTTATATTTCCATTTCGTACAATATTCCCGTCACGAGTTTTGATTACAGGTATTATTTGCGAGTGCTTCCATTGCTTTGAAAAAGTACTGTTCTGTAGACATATGTTGTAGACTATGATAAAGAAGAGACGGAAGAGTTGAAATGCCCTTTGGAGTATGCCACTCGTTACTCCATCTTCTCCCGGTGTTTTATTTGGATTAAATCTTCTTATCACTGCCAGGATTTCTCCTTGTGTAAAATCCACGTCATTTGGAGTGCCTACGGGCTCCTCAGCATTTTTTCTTAATTGTACAGGGACATAATTTTATTTTTACTAATATTTTCCATTTTAAATTGCCTATAACTTACCTCTGGATCAACACCGTTTGCTACCCCATTCCACGACTGGAGTTCGATGATACTGGCGTAATATACAAACAAATCATTTTACTAGGTATAGGAGGGAAGAAATGTAGTTCATTCATTTACGTAAATTAGGAAATATTGCGCTTTTGAGTTTGATCATTTTCATTAGGTTTTTGTTTAATCAGAATACAGTACAGTATTAACAATGAATGCTTTTACTCACGAACTGAGCTGTCCATGTGGACGTATTCATTATGCAGTATATATTATACTGTCTACAGCACATTGGCGTACAATATAGAGAATGAAGTTAAATTGAAAAATAATCGTAATATGGATATTTAAACACATTATTTTTTTTTTAAATGGTGGCCGTTCATTTCGATACAGGCTTCAGTTCTAATGTGCATATTATCGCACTATAGACTATTGTACCTAATACCAATTACCAGTTTCGTTCTTCGTACTAGTAACTCATGTTGATATAATCCTGTACCTACTCTATAAAAGAGTACTTTACGTACTGTAAATTAAATCTTCACTTCTGCCCGATCCGAAAAGATAAAATTACTCAGACATACTATCTACTGTCCGTCCAAGTCGTTATGTCGTAGGGTCGTAGAAAGGGAGGAAATCACGTGCCAGTTAATTACTTAACGAGGCCCTTTTATTTAAGTTATTTTAAACAATTGTATAATATTACGCAGACGTCCAATTCCTAACAGAAATTAATGTTCTCAGAAAAGAGCTAAGACAGCCCAGCCACTAGCTGGCGAATAAAAGTTGGTGGGGGGAAACCAGGATACGACGTAGGCAAATGGACCACAGTACCTGTGCGAAAATGATTCAATATTGAACGCTGTTTCGTCACTGGAAAACGCGAATATATTTTTGGAACGTACTGTTTACTATGACCGCAAGGCTACTATGACTGTATATGCTGTCTTGGATCTGTGCGGAGGACGGTTGAACTTCGTTAGTAGAAGGGAGTGAAGTACATTTGAAAACTCAGGTACAATAAAAATTGAAGTAAAAATAAAATGATGTCCCTGTATATGTTTTTCACGGTCGTTCTGATCATTGTCTTTCGGGACGAAGTGATCCATAATATATTCTACTATACTTGCTGTGTCCGTGGTGTACGTTCCATCATTCTTTTCAAGTGTAGCGAGTGAGCTACTCCCTTTTAATTTCTTGGCTGCTATCTTATATACAACATTCCAGGAATTGAATTCTTCTGTAATGTTGCAGAATTGTTCCCACGATTTTAATTTTTGCATTTTTTTATTGGTACTGGTGACAACCTTCTCGGTACTTCATTTTCCTTTCCTGGCGTAGATTTTCGTCGTTTTTTGTTTTTTGGTACCGTCTCCTAAGTGCGTTCGCATTATGGTTAGTTCAGGTGTCCACCATAGGACAGTTTTCTCTTTAAAATTTGTTCTCTTCCCCATGCTTATTCGGAAGGATGCTTTATATGATTCGCTTACGAACTTTTGCAAGTTCCTGAATATTACTTCCATATTTACATATTGTCTAGCCCTGTTGGTTAGTTCTTGATCTAACTCAGTAGCATATCTTCCACACCTGAACGTTGAACTAAGATGTGTCGCTAGTTGTGAGTCGAATTTTTTATACCTTCTTCCGAAGTTATATATCTCATTCTCTGGAAGGTTTTAGTCGTGAACGTGAAGGATATTATCTTATGATCGGAGCAGCTTTCTTCAACTCCAGTCTGTTATATGCCCTAGGAGTATGTGGTTGGAGACTTAAACCAATCATACTTCTGCCTCTTGCTGTCTCAAAATAGGGTATTTCTGTGTTTTCGTTCAGTATATGTAAGCTATTGACTGTAAGAAATTTCTCCAATTTCTTTCCACGGTCATTATTTATTTCGTCAAACCATAGCTTAATTCTTGCATTCGTGTCAGCAAGTATCATTAGTCTGTGTCCTTTAGTGTGATCAAGTATTGTATCCATTTTCTTCAGGTCTTTCTCTATTCTAGAATCTCCGTCAAAATATATGCTTGAGCCATAAAATAATTTATTCTTGTACTTGATTTGAACCACAATGCAGTCTTCGTCGGAGATTTGGCTGATCGTTGTTGCATCAATATCTTTATTGTTTGTAATTATTGTTGCCCTCTTTCTTCTATGGCCGCTTGTGTATACTCTCATTGTTTTGAGTATTATTGCTGCTTTATTATTGATTTACTAGCCGTACCCGTGCGCTCCGCTGCACCCGTTAGAAATAAATATAAAGTAATTACATAATTAAAATAGGACGTTTGATCCAGGGAACATTCGTGTTTGATAGAAAGATAAATCGTTTAATATGTTACTTAATTTAAATTGCATCCAAATAATTAAAATGCAATCATTTTGGTCCAGAGACACTCGTTTGGTGCAATGACAATTCCTTTAACCCGTTTCTTAATTTTTATTACATGCAACCATAGTTTAACCCTTCAGTACTCGCGTGGATTACAATAGTAATCCACTGATATTTAATCCTCTATTACGTCACTGCCTGCAGCACTGCGTAGTTGAGCGTCAATGCAATTTCTCGTCACAGTCTAAGTGAGGCATTACTGGTGTTTAGACGTATTTGTCGCAACCCTTTGGAAAGTTATAAGAAGTTTTATAAAGTGATGCACAATTTTTTCGAGTGGATTACCATTGTAATCCACGCGAGTACTGACGTCAGTTTTTTGTTCAGGTAAGTGAAATAGTTTTTAATATGGTTATAAGTGATGCAATGCAGTAAGTTTATGAAAAAATGTGTGACATCGTTCCATCCTCTTCGCAGTTTGCTCCAATGGGTACGGAAACTACAAACAACATTTGCAAATGGCTGGATGAAGATATGGATGATGGCATTGAAAATGAAAGTGATGATGAAAGCAACAGGGGAGATCTTTAGAATGAAGTTCACGATTCTAATTCAGAAGAAGACAATGATGATGATGATGATGATGATGATGATGATGATGATGATGATGGTGGTGGTGGTGGTGGTGATGAAAGACTAATGTCTATAAATGATGGAAACTGCTATACGGATAGAAAAAAGACTACAATTTGGCAGGAAGAACCAGTAGCTCAACGAGGGAGAAGACGAGCACAAAATATAGTGATTCATTTATCGAGCCCTAAAAGGGCTGCAAGAATTGCGCGGACCCACACAGAGAGTTTTGACTGCTTTATTGATCAGACAATAATCAATGTAATTGTAAGGGTACTAATATTTGTATTGAAAAAGTGAAGCGTAATTACGGACGTGACAGAGATTGCAAATTAAGAAATGACGTAGAAATTGAGGCACTCTTGGGTATTTTGTATTTTGCTGGCGCCTTGAAATCGGGAAGACTGAACGTAAGAGAACTATGGGATAAAAATGGCACAGGAATAGAGTCAATTTACCTGACAATGACCTACAATAGATTCTAATTTTTGTTACGATGTCTACTCTTTGATAACATTTATGACAAAAGGAAAGGAAAGAAATTTATGAATTGGCTGCTATACGTGAAGTATTAGAGTTATTTGTTCAGAACTCACAAAAGTGCTGTAGTCCAAGCGAATATGTAACTATAGACGAGCAGTTGGTTGCATTCAGAGGACGATGTCCCATGAAGAGTATATACCTACTAAACCAACAAAATGTTGGATCAAAATTTTTGCTAAGGTGGATGTGAAAACATATTACACTCATAACTTAGAAATTTATGCTGGTATTCAACCAGACTGTCCATTTCACCGAAGTAACAGTGCACATGCAGTGGTGAAGAGGCTGGTTCATCCCATCAAAGGAACAGGAAGAAATGTGACCACCGATAACTGTTTCATGAGCATACCTCTGTGTTTAGATCTTCTAGAAAATGACAAAATTACACTTGTAGGAACATAGAAAGAAAACAAAAGAGAAATCCCTCCTCATTTCACAACTACTAAGACAGGCAAGTTAACAGTACATTGTTTGGATTCAATGAACGCTGCACAATTATTTCGTATGTACCAAAGAAAAAAAAACACTGTTAGCATTATCAACCATGCATTATGATAAGACAATGGATGAGGAAACGGGAGGCAGCTAGAAACATGAAATAATATCATTTTATAATAGAACTAAATGTGCTGTGAATGTCCTGGAACAGTTATGCTCAGCCTATGATGTAAGCAGAAATTTACGACGCTGGCCTCTATTTTCTTTGACTTACTAAACATGTAATTTGTTTGAACTGTATGGAAGAAATGCGTAGGCCTACTTAGATAATTGAATCAGATGTAGATTAGACTATCATGTGCGTTAAATCTGAACTGCAAAAACATCTGTAAAATATTATATGTGAAGTGTGAATGATTGTTACATCCCTGAATTTTTTCATTGCTACACCCCTGAGTGAGGTATTTAGTTATCAAATATGACGCAACAAAGGTCAGCAGTAGTGAACTTGCGTTTCCTGTGGGAGAGTTTACATCAAGAGATCAGGTGACCTTCAAACAGCGAATGAGCAACAATTCTAGATAACCTACATAATTAAGATGATAGTGAACTAACTCATAACTATGGTGCAACAATAAATTATGACTCATAGACACGTCCAGTGTGGAAACATTATGTAAACATGTCACTTGAATGCAATTTGTGTACTATAATACGTTTCATTATTAATATTTATATTTAATACGTTCCGTTATGCGTAACATATCCATTCTCATTACTGTAATAACTGAACACAATATATTTCTTAACATTTAAATCTAATTGCAATGTTTGAACCATGTCTGCAAACAAAAACAAATGTGGATTACCATTGTAATCCAGGTGAGTACTGGCGTTACGAAATTTAACGCGAGTAACGAAGGGTTTTAATGAAGATTGACATCATTTAGATTTAATGTGTATATTTTATTTTACTTGTTATAGGTTTCCATTGAATTATGGTAATAACTTAATTTTAACCCTTTTTTCTACGTATTCAGTAAATGGCGCTGGGCCCACTATGGTTCCGAACCCTTCAAATAACTTAAATTATATTATATAATATTACATATTATATTATATTATATTATATTATATTATATTATATTATATTATATTATATTATATCAGAAGTTACTGTAATAGCATTATAGCATTATGTCCATCTAGAGAAACTACACTTTCCAATGGTGAAATAATAATTAATTATACAAATCGGTTAATTTAGCTTCCGATATTACTTCATACAAACACAGAAACTTTCTCTGTAGGCTATCTTTCATAGCTTTCGATTGTTGCTGTTCAAGGCCCCTTATAGATGAAGTCATTTGTTTTTTAATTCATTATACGGCCTTGGATGGCAGTTATTTTAATTTTAAAACTCATTTATCTCATTAAATATCAGTCCTATCAAAATTTTTTTAGGAATAAAACTTATCGCAAATTATTTTTAAAGAAACTTTTGCTGTGTAACATGTTTCACAAAAATCAATAATAAGCGAGATATTTCGATTTATTTAATTCAGGCCCCCTTATAACCCCCCTTTTAAATAATGTATTTTGAATGCCATATAGCCTAAAATCTAAGTTACAGCGAACTTAATTTATATTCCAATTTTCATCGAAATCCGTTCAGCCATTATCGCGTGAAAAGGTAACAAACATACAGACAACCAGACATACAAACAAACATTTCAAAAAAGCGATTTTCGGTTTCAGGGTGGTTAATTATATATGTTAGGACCAATTATTTTTGGAAAATCGAAAATTACCAGAAAAATTTCGGCTACAGATTTATTATTGGTATAGATTGTGTACGGCTCTTGAATGAACACTATGTCAATGCAGTGATTAATGACAAGCTGTATTAGATTGCTGGTCGCTTTCCTCGAATGTTGTAAGTTGATTTGCAGGAATTGAGTCTGTTGTTATCCATGCTAGTAGTCGGTGGTTAGTTGGTACCGTTTTATTGCTGCTTGATAACAAGGACAGTTTTTGTCTAATGCAGAGTGGCTTTCGTCAATGCTGTTTTCTTTATTGTATTTTTGTAGTTAGCACAATTTATACATTTGTACTTTTCTTTCTGTACTTGACACTCTTTAGTGTGTGATTTCCAGCGCAGTTTGGACAGGTTTGAACTCCTTTGCAGTCGTGGGCACGATGGTTGAACTTTGAACGCTTATAACAACGGGTGACCAAGATGTAGTCCTCCCAGTTGCACATACTCTATCCTAGTTTTATTTTTTTCCATAGGTTCATATTTCTATGTTCAGAACTTATTTCAATGATGAGATTTTTATTCTTTCTCCTATCTTGAAATTCCCTTATTAGTCTCATTAGGCCTACTTCCTTTCCATTAACTAATTCTTCATTCTGTGTAGCGAAAGCTTCTACTGCATTTTCCATCGTTATTTTCTTCTGGTGCATTGAATATGATAATCTTTGGATTTCTTTCCATGCTTATGTTTGCTTCCAATTCTCCTCCGCATTTGTTATTAATGTTTTGGCAGATATCTGCTTCAGACGTATTGCCGGATTCTATCAACCAGTGGCCATTTTTTAAGCTTTTCAGTGAAATAATTCCTACCTTGAGCTCAATACCATTCACTTTAGTTTTGAGAAGCGTTTTCATATACTCAGTGCTTTAATAAACTATTGGTTTCAACGACTTTGGTTGATTTACTTGCTGTATTTCTCCTGCTACTGCCGAGTAGTTCCTCTTCTGTATAGCAGGTGGCGCCACCAACAAGCGGTGGGTTGTAGGGCCGAGGTACTTCTGGTATCCACTATGAGATGGCGTTGGTAAAGTCCGAGATGTCAACGCGTTGTGTGGCTGCTACCGGCGCAAGGTGTGAAGCACATTGTCTTTGTCACTCAGTTCACTTTTTAGCAAAGAAAATGATTTCCGTAATATGCTGACTACATGAATAATATCTTGTTTCAAATCCATGCGTAGGTTTTTGTTTCCTCTGTCACATCCTATCAACAGCATTTTACAGGCATTTTCACTATCGATTTCCATTACCCCTTCGATATCCGACGCCATTTTCAGTCAGACCGGCTTATTCGCTCTGTCGACCGAATTTCTATAAATGTTCCTAGATTGCGCGATTACACTCTATATAATCTAAGATCCATGTTGGACAGAGATTCTCCCATCTTGATTTTTATTCCACTTATTACAGTCCAAATAAATGTAAAACCAGTAATACTCACCAGATCTTAAATCCTATTCGTCACTAACATTCACACAAAGAACTTGTGATGCTAATTATGTTTGGAAGAAGTACGAGACTAAACCATTTGAACTCACTTCAATACACAACAATATCATCAGAGCAACAAAATATAGCGCCTTACTATCAGCTACCATATACATACATACATACACATACATACATACATACACTGAAGTTGCGCTCGGGCGCTGGTTCGATCCCCGCTTGGGCTGATTACCTGCTTGGGTTTATTCCGAGGTTTTCCCCAACCGTAAGGTGAATGCCAGGTAATCTATGGCGAATCCTCGGCCTCATCTCGCCAAATACCATCTCGCTATCACCAATCTCATCGACGCTAAATAACCTAGTAGTTGATACAGCGTCGTTAAATAACTAACTAAAATAAAAATACATACATACATACACATACACACATTACATACATACACACAAATACACATACATACATACTCAAATACACACATACATACATACATACACAAATACACACACATGCATACATACATACATACATACATACATACATACATACATGCATACATACATACATACATACACTGAAGTTGCGCTCGGGCGCTGGTTCGATCCCCGCTTGGGCTGATTACCTGCTTGGGTTTATTCCGAGGTTTTCCCCAACCGTAAGGTGAATGCCAGGTAATCTCTGGCGAATCCTCGGCCTTATCTCGCTATCACCAATCTCATCGACGCTAAATAACCTAGTAGTTGATACAGCGTCGTTAAATAACTAACTAAAATAAAAATACATACATACATACACATACACACATTACATACATACACACAAATACACATACATACATACTCAAATACACACATACATACATACATACACAAATACACACACATGCATACATACATACATACATACATACATACATACATACATACATACACTGAAGTTGCGCTCGGGCGCTGGTTCGATCCCCGCTTGGGCTGATTACCTGCTTGGGTTTATTCCGAGGTTTTCCCCAACCGTAAGGTGAATGCCAGGTAATCTCTGGCGAATCCTCGGCCTTATCTCGCTATCACCAATCTCATCGACGCTAAATAACCTAGTAGTTGATACAGCGTCGTTAAATAACTAACTAAAATAAAAATACATACATACATACACACATTACATACATACACACAAATACACATACATACATACTCAAATACACACATACATACATACACAAATACACACACATGCATACATACATACATACATACATACATACATACATACATACATGCATACATACATACATACATACACTGAAGTTGCGCTCGGGCGCTGGTTCGATCCCCGCTTGGGCTGATTACCTGCTTGGGTTTATTCCGAGGTTTTCCCCAACCGTAAGGTGAATGCCAGGTAATCTCTGGCGAATCCTCGGCCTTATCTCGCTATCACCAATCTCATCGACGCTAAATAACCTAGTAGTTGATACAGCGTCGTTAAATAACTAACTAAAATAAAAATACATACATACATACACACATTACATACATACACACAAATACACATACATACATACTCAAATACACACATACATACATACACAAATACACACACATGCATACATACATACATACATACATGCATACATACATACATACATACACTGAAGTTGCGCTCGGGCGCTGGTTCGATCCCCGCTTGGGCTGATTACCTGCTTGGGTTTATTCCGAGGTTTTCCCCAACCGTAAGGTGAATGCCAGGTAATCTCTGGCGAATCCTCGGCCTTATCTCGCTATCACCAATCTCATCGACGCTAAATAACCTAGTAGTTGATACAGCGTCGTTAAATAACTAACTAAAATAAAAATACATACATACATACACACATTACATACATACACACAAATACACATACATACATACTCAAATACACACATACATACATACACAAATACACACACATGCATACATACATACATACATACATACATGCATACATACATACAGCTGTTATGAGTTGTAATAATAATATGTTTCTCTAGCAACCGGCTCCTATGCTGTAAATTCAGCTTATGTATCCAGTCAAGTGGTAAGCAGAACAAAAATACGATCGCGTAAAAAGGAATAAAATATGAAATACAAATAACGGTACTATTTTTAATGTAGAGAAAAATATTTATAAAATAGTTATAACCATTGAAAGAAGAAACATTGAAACAGAATAGTAATGCAAAATGTAGAAAGTCATCCGGTACCGTGAATGTAAAGGCCAAGCGAGGTGCCCCTGTGGTAAGACACTGAACTCGCATTCGGGCAATTTAGAACTGAAATGCTGAATTCAGACGATCTGACCGGAGCTTTTAGTAATTGCATCGATCATGGAATCACTACGAAACTAGTTACTTGAAATACAAACGGTGGACACACGCCCACTTTTACTACAAAACTACATATACGCATACAGATATTGTTTTGAATGTGGATGCTAGAAGGCAATACACGAAGTGGAAATCCGATGTGACATTACCAGCAGAGCTGTCGAACTGTGAGGTCGCAGTTTAAGCGACTGAAGAAGAAGAACAGTGATTACGACGAAACTGTAGAGGAACATATGTACTTCATTCTCATTAATTTAATTTATTTTATTCTATGGACCTTACATCAGTATTGTAACTTTGAGATATGAAACAAGTCAAAAGTTAAGCTTATATAGAAACTAGTAATTGCTGCAAACTAAGTTCATAAAAAGTTCAAATAAAAATTGTTCAGATTTATTTTCAATGAAGAATACCAGAAATTTTTATAGTTATTTGGTTCCATAATAGTGAAACATACTCCCTCTGAATGTTTTTTTTTTTTTTTTGGCCAAATACTTTTCCTTGAACCTATCCGTCTTCAGTTCTTGAGTTTCAATGCGAAATCGCTAGTAACAATGTCAGGACGATCAGCGAGTTTTTCATGTGGGAGTAATGCAGTAGCTATTTCGGGTCATTGCGGATTGTATGTGAAAGTTAAGAAAATGTAAGGTTTGTCATGCTTTGAACAAAAGACTTAGCATCTTGGTATAGCTGCTGCATATTTCGTGAAATGTAGAGGGCAGAAACACTTTTGCCCACTAAGAGATCTTGCTGAGGTGATCAAGAGACTACAACATCTTGTAGGCCTCTTATTTTATCAGTAAGTAATACAGTAACACAGGAAACGAAAGAGCAGATCATCTAGCCAAGATGGCCGCAATTTCGGAAACAGAACACGCATACTCTAAACAACCCCTCTCTTATGTAAAAATGCAAATGAAGGTGGACATCTTAAATGACTGGAATGCAATGCGGTTAAATAGTACAAATGGTCAAATCACAAAATCACTATATTTTCCCACAGTTAAAGATAGACTAACCGTAAAGAATTATGAACCATCTTACATATCCACGCAATTTATGACTGGACACGGAAAATTTAATTCATATTTTGAACGTTTCAAAATTGACAACCCAAATGGCTCTTCATGTCCCTGTGAACACCCCACACAAACAGTCGACCACCTGTTATTCCAGTGCCCACTACAAGAACGCAAGAGATACCGGCTAGAAACCCACCTTAGCATATGCGATACAACTTTCTCACCACCAATTACAAAAGTTCTTCTGAAGCAATGTTGCATAAAGGAATTTCACATATTTATTACAGGTGTATTTAAGACCTTGTAGAAATAACAGTATTTAGTAACAGTGTCCTATTTATTCTTTTGCAGCCAAATTTGTAACTTTTAAAAGTATGGTTATCATGTTGAAGTGTATGTGTTGTAAAGGATGCTTGATTTGTTGTGTATGTGAGTCATAGTTATGGGATGCTTGATTGTGTTTGTGTGACTACTGTGTATTAATTTATGATGTATGTTAGGGAAAGTTGCTTAATTGTGTTATAGAGTACCGCTATAAGAAATGTTTGGTTTATGTGTTGTAACTGTTTTCTGTATGTCTCAATTGATGACTGATGTTTGATTTGCAATCGCAATGTTTAAAATACGGAATGTTTAGGTCTTATTTCCATTGTATAAGCTAATTTATTTTCTTTTCAATTTGTTTTATGCTTAGGCCTATTTTTTGTGTAAAACTATAGCCCTAGCATACATATGTAAAATAGGGCTACCCCCCATTGGAGATACAATAATAAGTAATACCTTTTGGTCTTTTCTTATGAATTGTAATTTTTTGCGCTTCTTCTAGACAATACTGATCTATCAAATACTGCTGGATTAATTTGTGCAACAATGAATGTTATTTCGTATATTTTCTGTAATATAGGCTGTTGTGAGGAATCTATTGCTGAGATGTGGAAAATGAGGCGAATGATATGTCAGAGTTGTAGAATCTTATATGCGCCCTAAATAAAACTGTTCATCTTGAATCGTTAGCAGCTTCAGTGTTTCATTTGTTGCTGGTTGCGGGAAATAATGTTATCCGAAAATAAGTAGGTAATGCTAGAGTACAAACAGAGGTTTATATTTCCACAGTATTACAAATGCTCATGAGTATTCATCAGCTGATTATCGAGTTGTAACACTGTCGATAAGAAAACAATTTTATTAAATACATTTGAATTTTTGTTCAATAGAACGTAAAGTAACTAGACCCCTCTAGTCAGGCCCAATTGTCATTCCGTGTATGTGACAATATGTACACCAAAGAAAAAAAGAGGAACCCTACGACGTCATGGAAATGAACTATGGAGTGTCTTACGACTTGTGAGAACTGGCTACTAAAACAGAGGTGGATATATATAGAACTCTAATAGTTTACTCATGAGTGATGCCTTTTTGGTGTCATTTGTGGGGTCCAGATCTACCTTCGGACAACAACAACAACAATGAAAATGTGAAGCTAAGCGAGGTAGCTATGCTACATCTTGAAAAGAAAGTATCAACAGGATTTTCTACAAGATCTCATATTCAGAAGAAGAGTTCTGTCATACAGGGACATCATTTTACTTTTACTTCAATTTTTATTGCACCTGAGTTTTTTGAATATACTTCACTCCCACCCCTTCTACTAATGAAGTTCAACCGTCCTCCACACAGATCCAAGACCGCCTTACGGTCATAGTAAACAGTACGTTCCAAAAATATGTTCGCATTTTCCAGTGACGAAAGAGCTTTAAATATTGAATCATTTTCGCACAGGTACTGTCGTCCATTTGCCTACGTCGTATTCCGGTTTCCCTACCAGCTTTCATTCGCCAGCTAGTGGGTGGGCTGTCTTAGCTCTTTTCTGAGAACATTAATTTCTGTTAGGAATTGGACGTCTACGTAATATTATACAACTGTTTAAAATAGTAACTTAAATAAAAGGGCCTCGTTAAGTAATTAACTGTCACGTGATTTCCTCCCTTTCTACGACCCTACGACATAACCACTTGGACGGACAGTAGATAGCATGTCTGAATAATTTTATCTTTTTGGATCGGGCAGAAGTGAAGATTGAATTTACAGTACGTAAGGTACTCTTTATAGAGTAGGTACAGAATTATTTCAACATGAGTTATTAGTACGAAGGACGAAACTGGTAATTGGGATTAGGTAGAATAGTCTATATTGCGATAATATACACATTAGAACTGAAGCCTGTATCGAAATGAACGGCCATCATTTTCAAAAATATGTTTAAATATCCACATTATGATTATTTTTCAATTTAACTTCATTCTCTATATTGTACGCTAATGTTCCGTAAACAGTATAATATACACTGAATAATGAATATCTCCGCATGGATAGCTCAGTCCGTGAGTAAGAACACTTATTGTTAATACTATACTGTATTTTGATTAAACAAAAACGTAATGAAAATGATCAAACTCAAAATCGCGATATTTCCTAGTTTACGTAAATGGATGAACTACTTTCCTTCCCTCCTATACTTAGTAAAGTGATTTGTTTGTATATTACGCCAGTATCATCAAACTCCAGTCGTGGAAGGGGGTAGCAAACGGCGTTGATCCAAAGGTATAGCCAGGTTAATATTAAAAATGTTAGTAAAAATAAAATGATGTCCCTGTACTATATTGTACTAGGGAAGCCATTTTCTGCTACGAAATTGTTACGTTGATGCATTTGTACTCTACTAGACTGAGGAATACAGTAAAAAGGGAGGTTTGGTAATAGTATATTACGATACAAGTTTGGGAAGTGTTTTTTTACAAAAAAAAAATTTCAAGATTTTGTAATGCACTTGACAAACGTGATATGTACAACATTTTTTGTGCACGGTCATATTTTTAAAATTGGAAATACATTATATTTTGCATTGAAAATTTAGAGCAATATTATTCCAAAGTCCAAAACTGCACTGTAATGATAACTAAAGTAACAATAAGTGCACTGTAATGGGTCTATTTCAGTATAGTTTTATGTTATGGAGAATGGTTTCCATAGCAACAAGTTTCTGTGTGGGAATTCTAACTTTCAAAGTCTAACAACAATAGCTGTAAATACAGCAAAAACACGATCCTGCAAAAAATTAGTTAAAAACATAATTCCTAAAGCTTAATGCTATTTATACAATAATTTGCAGTTTGAATTAAAAGTGATGTTATGCACTATTGAAGACATATCTGCATAAAAGTTGTTCAAATTATAGATACTGTACATAAGTAAATAAAGTATCATTTGTAAGCAGTGGCTACGTCTTTTTTCAAGCTCTCACAAGTCATCTAAACTATTTGAAGATATTACAAAATTAAATTCTTTTTTTTTTTTTTTCAAGAAAAGTGTCACAAGTCAAAGTAGGGTAAGAACTACCTCTTTGAAAGCGTGACTATAGTACACAATAAAAACAAACCATGTTATATTGATCTTTAATGTCTGAAGTATTTTTCACAATGAATAATTGATAATTGAAAGTAAAACTTATAATACATTTTTTAACCGAAAAAATAACAGAATCTTCATTTTGCGCTCTTGAAAAATGAAGAATTTTTAGTTCTGTCAGTTTACCAGAGTAGAATCGATATGATGCCTGACGATTTTGTACACATGGAGAATTATATATTATTATTATTATTATTATTATTACTATTATTATTACTATTATTATTATTATTATTATTATTTTGCACGTTACTATTCAAAATAAAATAAATAAATAAATAAATAAAATATTATTAATTGTATTATTAATTTTAGGATTATTATTATTATTATTATTATTTGTATTATTAATTTTATTATTATTACTATTATTATTATTATTATTATTATTATTTGTATTGTTAATTTTATTATTATTAATTGTATTATTAATTTTATTATTACTATTACTATTATTATTATTATTATTATTATTATTATTATTATTTGTATTATTGATTTTATTTTTATTATTATTTGTATTGTTAATTTTATTATTATTAGTATTAATTGTATTATTAATTTTGGGATTATTATTATTATTATTATTATTATTATTATTTGTATTATTAATTTTATTATAACTATTATTATTATTATTTGTGTTGTTAATTTTATTATTATTATTATTATTACTAGTTGTATTATTAATTTTAGGATTATTATTATTATTATTATTATTACTATTAATTGTATTATTAATTTTAGGATTATTATTATTATTATTATTATTATTATTATTATTAGTGCTACTTGTTATGGCTATTTTAAGATCTTTCCTGGTTCTATAATGTTGTCTTGTGAAACAATTTTTATGATAGAGTTCTATCGGTCGTGATGGTTGAGAATTCGAACATGAGAAACGTGTCGTATTGTTTTTATAGAATCAGGATTTTCTCGTTGAAGTGGATTGGGATTGGATAACCTCTGTAACCCAGGTAGCAGTCACGAATTCAATCATTGCCGTCTCTTTTGGCTTCCCTTCTCTCGATGTGACGGAGTGTTTAGTTTCGCGCTAGACTTACACATTACAGATCCTAGGGGAATATTCATATTGCACTTAGATTAAATATGCTGTAATGGTAAATTCATAAAGTTTAAAAATTTATTGTGTCTCTATTTAGATGATCTCTAAAGCTAATTAATTTTTATTACCATAACTATTTTCAAGACTTTGAGCAAATATGAACTAAAAATTTTGAAAACTTTGACACAAGGAGCCTTTTTAGTGATGTCAATATAACATATATTTAAAAAATATATAATTTCAAAACTATTAGACTTAATGACACCAAACTGTGTAGAGATGATAGTATTGTAGGCAGTGGCGGTTCCTCGGGGGAGGGAAGGGAGGAACGTCGTCCTCACATTTTCTTCTTTTGAAAGTAAATACCAAATAAAATATGTGCCTTGAAATTCGAGGAAGATTCGATAATTTTTAAGTTCACAGCTATAAGAAAAACTCGGTTGATCGAGTTTTAAACGACGCGCGCTCATGTGCTGTAGAAAACTATGAGAAAGGTGCGAGATTGTTTGTGTGGAGGAAAGGCACTCCATTCCTCCTTTACTGCAGTTAACACACATAGACAACAGCGCACTAGCGGCCAGAGAAAGAAGCAGAGTTTTAAAGCGAGTAAATGAACGGAGAGGGAGGAGATCCTCCTCTGAATCAGCGCATGGGCGGGAAATAGAAACCGACTGGTCGTGCAGCAAGCTCGCTTCCGCTGCCACCTAACGATGCTGCATTCAACCGGACTATAACACATCTAGGAGGAGACACAACAAAAACAGTTTTAACGCAACGCTATGAAAGACATCATGTAAACTTTTTTTTTAAATTATAAATCAAAAATATTATTCATTGCACTTTATATAGTCTACTATTCATGGTTTGAAACTTTCGTGGATATTTGAAAGTTAAAGTCGGGTTTATGTAAAACAAAGAGGAAGTAGTTCTATGTAGTTGGCCCCTGAAATTTACTTCTATTCATTGTTTACTAGACAGGGCAACAGCCACGCTGTCAGTTTTGTACAAATATATTTGAAACTGAAAGTAGGTACTCCAAACTACATCATTTTTAACATAAAAAATTAATCGGCCACCGGCAGCTTTGAACAATAATGATAGTATGACTTTACAAGAACTGACATTCTTCAAAATCATGTGATACTGAACTTGTAAAATGTACATGTGGCAACACAGACCACGTGGGTGGGTGCAGTGTTCTCGCTTTCCTCAGATTATTTTCCATTCCCATTTCCATTTCCGTAAAACGGTTCCGATTACGTGTTAGTAGCTATAGTCTCTTCCAACACGTGTGATGCTGTAGTGTGCTCGAAAAATGCTACGAGGTTGTGAATTTCCTTGTAATTGTTAATTTGCGCAATTATTCAACAATGAATGGAAGTGAAAACAATATATTTTGGACAATTTAGGAAACTCAGTTTACAAGAATAGATTATTGCTACACAGAAGGGAAGGCAAACCCCAAGACTACCTGGTCTTATATGTATGCATGTAGGCTAATTTGTAGCATGTTTCATTCAAGAAGGTGTCATTTCGTGCTGTTAATTTCTTTCCTCCTCTTAAGAAATATGCAGGAGCCGCCACTGATTGTAGGTCTGTTTATATACTCGTAGTTTAAATTTGACAACTTTTGGCCGAAAATGGTTGAAGTTTTAAAAATTATACATATCCCCTTAAATGATTGACCCCAAAAATCACGATGGCTCTTCAATAGCATAATTTAATCAAATTGTTTTTTGGTGGTACGTGCATCTCAGAAATCACTCTAAGAAAACTCATTACATAATCACGACTGGAGAGTAAGGACTACATTTTCACAATCACACAATCAATATACTCTATTTCAATCAATATTGTCGTTATTGTTTTTTCAACAAATGCTAAAGAGATCACACAAGTCGAGCAGGTAGACCCTATTAGTTTCTCCTAACCAATGAAGTGAAGTATTTACATAATAAATAATTGCTTTTAACAAGAAAATAGTTTACAAACAATTAACTTTTCCTATTTCTCTTTTTGTTCTTAAAATCCCTTTCCTTTGCGATTTGTTTATATATGTACATTTATATTAAATAATTGAATAATTAGCCCTATTAAGGCTGGTTCACAATAAACCGGAAACGCAAACGACAACAAAAACGAGAACGAAAATAATATTTAAATGCATTTATTTTAACAATATTTCCGTTCTCGTTCTCATTGTCGTTTTTGTTCCCGGTTTATTGTGAACCAGACTTCACATAGCCAGAAATTTAGTACTGCAAGTTATTGTAATAATTGCTGCCTTTATTCGCTGCATGTGAATGTACATCCCTGTTGTCTACGTTACGACGCTATGTAGTGGATGCGCTATGCGCTCGTGATCAAGATCGAGCTCTTCTACCGTGATTGGGAGCTGATATCGTGTCATCCTTGGTCTAGGGTCACCGATTCGGGAGACTGATGTTTGGAACGCACGGAGTATATGTGACGTCATGATCCATGGGGTGAGATGGCACTATGAGAGTACAGTTAGTTTCGTAACAAATTATATTACCGCATTTCGCATTCTGCTTGGCGTGGGTCCTTGCAATCACCATACATAGTTCAGATCCTCTGAGTATACTAGTGTATTTCATTCCTTTTCATTTATTTATTTGATTACTTATACAGGCATATTTGTGTTAGTGTTAGTTTCGCTGTTTCATAATTCACACTACTGAGGAACATATCCAAAATTAAGCGTTCCCTTCAAAACGAAGTAATAGAGAAGTTCGGGAAGGAATTACTTTTTATTAAAGGCAGAAAAGACACTGAATTTTGGAAATTTTGTAAAAAAGTATAAGGACAGATATAACTCTATTCTTTCAAAAGCAGTATAATAGCAAAAGGTACATGGAAAATATTTTTACTTATACAGTCAAAACTGGCCTTCAACATCAAAATCAGACATATAACATCAAAAAAAAAATTTAATCGAAATTTGTGTATAATAATGTTGGTACATGTCAACGTTTCTTTCAACAATATTTCAAAGCGTTTCTTGAAAAAATTTGTTTTGAGTGAAAGTAGGAGATACTTTTCTTTTGATACATTGCGAATGTACCTTGTAATTCGGTGCATTGAATTGTGAAGAAATGTATTTTATGTAAGTACTGTATTTTTTTTCTTTTCTGCTCACATACAAATGCTTATTTTATATTGTTAAAACTTTTACAGTATAATGTAAATTGAAACACATAATGTTCAGCAATTATTTTTTGTAGTAGAAATGCACTGTATACATTATATAACCGTAAGCATTTATTTTATGTCTTACTGTGACTGAATGTTTACCTGTTGGAGCTAGGATAGCTGTACTTTCAATCTGCCATTCCCCTCGATCTACACAACAGAGGGGACCGTGGGTTCGTAACTTAACGCGTTTCGGTACCCTGATCCGCTCTCTGGTCGTTATAACTGCCCTGCGAAACCGGATTTCGGCATTCGGTGCAGTATATCTCCTCAAAATTCATCGCGAAATTTCATAAGAAGATTTCTCTCTCCAAGATGACTCGAACCAGCTCTCATTTCATAACGCAAGGTAGGTATGATATCTTAGAGCACGCAGCTATGGCAAGGGAAAAATGGTTTGTGAATAGTCACAGAATAAATATGTTCCAAATATTTGAAATTTTTTATGTGATTCTTGCATAATAGCAGAGTCAAACCGGAAAATTTAAAAGAAATTTAGCCTTGATTTTTTTATCACCATTAAATCGAGAAAAATTCGTTCCGACACCGGGAATCGAACCCGGGACCTCTCAGCTCTGTGCGCTGAGGGCTCTTTCCAACTGAGCTATGCCGGGACACGATCCATGGTGCCGGTCGAACTCCTCTCATAGTACTGTTTCACGGCCTACTACCTGCATTTAAACCTATGTAAGTCAATATGCAGGAGCGCATATTTAAATGACTTTTATGGCCATATTCAACAACAGTTTGTGATAACTGTAAACATTTAATACATCACATATTCATTATATGAGGTCTCGCCATCCTCATCGAATATTAACACGACTACTATGAAGTAGTCAATGTGTATTATCACCGTGGATCGTGTCCCGGCATAGCTCAGTTGGAAAGAGCCCTCAGCGCGCAGAGCTGAGAGGTCCCGGGTTCGATTCCTGGTGCCGGAACGAATTTTTCTCGAATTAATGGTCATAATACACATTGACTACTTCATAGTAGTCGTGTAATATTCAATGAGGGTGGCGAGACCTCATATAATGAATATTTGATGTATTGATGTTTTTTATTTGTCAAAGTTTCTCATTCAATTGAAAGAACAAAAGTATAATACACGTATATATTTTTCATAAAACTTGACTATTTCGGAAAGTATTTAAATTCAAAATTTACGTAATAGCGCGCGCACTGTTGTATATAAACGGTAATATCTCAGTTGCTAATTAACGCAATTTATTCAAATTGGCTCATATTAAAGCTTATAAGATGTACTTTTAGCATTTCTAGCCTTCGATTACATAAACATTTATGTTGTAATTTTTCTCGAAATATAGCTATATTTTTTAAATGCTTCTTGTAAGTTCGCAAATTCTTTTCGAAATATTGAAAATTTCACTGCATTACTTACTTTCTCAACTATGCGTACAAAATTTCAGAATGGGATGTACGTAAATGAATTTGGAATAAATTAACTTACCCAGCCGGGCGCTTGCTGTTGAGTAGGAGCGTCACTGCAAGACCGCGTCGCTATGTATGGATACGTGTGTACACAGAGTGTCAATATGTTATACACCATAAAGTCAACTTACGAAATATGTAACACTTTTGAAGCACAATTGAGGACAGTTTTAACAAAACTCAACGAACGCCATTTTTTTCGAAATGCGGGTTTCTACGGATTCTGGTCAATTGCAATGAGAGGAAAATGATGCAGTGCTCATAATATCACAAAACTCAACATTTTCCGTTAAAAAGTGTCCCTCAATGTAGAGAGTTTTCACAAAACTCAACATTTTCCTTTAAAAAGTGTGTCTCAATGTAGAGAGTTTTCACAAAACTCAACATTTTCCGTTAAAAAGTGTGTCTCAATGTAGAGAGTTTTCACAAAACTCAACATTTTCCGTTAAAAAGTGCGCCTCAATGTAGAGAGTTTTCACAAAACGTAACATTTTCCGTTAAAAAGTGTGTCTCAATGTAGAGAGTTTTAACAAAATTCAACATTTTCCGTTAAAAAGTGCGCCTCAATGTAGAGAGTTTTCACAAAACTTAACATTTTCCGTTAAAAAGTGTGCCTCAATGTAGAGAGTTTTCACAAAACTCAACATTTTCCGTTAAAAAGTGTGCCTCAATGTAGAGAGTTTTCACAAAACTCAACATTTTCCGTTAAAAAGTGTGTCTCAATGTAGAGAGTTTTCACAAAACTCAACATTTTCCGTTAAAAAATGTGTCTCAATGTAGAGAGTTTTTACAAAACTCAACATTTCCCGTTAAAAAGTGTGTCTCAATGTAGAGAGTTTTCACAAAACTCAACATTTTCCGTTAAAAAGTGTGTCTCAATGTAGAGAGTTTTCACAAAACTCAACATTTTCCGTTAAAAAGTGTGCCTCAATGTAGAGAGTTTTCACAAAACTCAACATTTTCCGTTAAAATGTGTGCCTCAATGTAGAGAGTTTTCACAAAACTCAACATCTCCAGTTCTTGAATTTTCACAAAACTCACCATATCCTCTAAGTAAAAATTTCACACTTTTATCCTGTTTCACAAACTACAATATTTTACAACAATATAATACATTTTCATTTTGACAACAGTGACACATTTCGGTTCTCAAATATTATATAATATTTTGTTGTTTTCTGCGTTAATTCAGTACAAATCTGGCCGCTGTTGTAAGTGCACGTATTGTGAGGAGTGTTGAAAATTTGATAAGAACCCTGAGTATTCAAAATCCGTTCAAGCTACAGAAAGGGGCAGGAAGGATAGAAACAGCATACGTTAATCTAAGAGTAAGAAATATACAGTTGCGCCTAAAAATAATGACATTCATCCAAACTAGACTGTAATCATTGAGAAGAGGGGAAAAAGGAAAACGTGCTGCAGGTTCGTTCTGATTAAATTATCTAGTTAATTTTAGAGACAATTTATACAAAATAGCACAAAAGTTGAACAGGATAATTTTTTGCTAAGACATATGAAATTTGATCTACCTAAATGGCGTAGAAGAATTTCAAGAAGCTAGAAAAATTTGTGTCTATTTCATATTTCGTAAGAGGTGAAAATGGAGAAGATTTCCCAGTAGACCTATGTGATGCTATGTTTAGAAAAATGGCAGATATGTTATTACGACATTGAAGGATTACATAGGTAATTTAGAAAAATCCTGAAATTTAACTCTTAGATTGTTTTCAGATTCTTGTGGATCTCAAAATAAAAATTGCATAATGATTGCTATGCTTGTTGGTTATCTGGAAAGCTCTGAAGTTTTTTAAAGAAATTAAACATTTCTTTCCTATCCTTGGAAAGGTATATGCCTCCGGACCATGTGTTTCGATTGATAGAGAAAGAGCTGAGAATACATGAATATATCACATTGCCATCAGAGTATTATGAAATTATGGCAATGTTTGGGGACGTAAAAGTTTTGGTTTATGATTTAAAATCGATGACAAAAATATTGTAAAAGCCAAATTCCCATTTAAAATGTCAGAAATGAAGGTACTTACGTATCAAAAAACTTGTAAGAATCATGTAAAGTGTTATGTACAAAATATATTTTTCTACACCAGTAAAAATTCAAGTGTTAAAAAAAAAGAAAGTTCTTCTGTAATGTCTAAAGCACCTGACCTTCCACTGGTGAACCATGCCAGCAAAAACAAAGCTAATATTGTGAGAAAGTTAATGAGTTACTTTCATAATGATAATTCGGAAGAGAGCAAGCTATTTTATAACAAAGTTTTAAACGGATATGCCAAATATTCTGACAATAGAATGGATTATAATGAACGATTACACTGAGATTATTATGCACGATTTTGATTTTCAGTGATTTGTGTAATGTATTGCACAATTAAAAACATTCAATTCATGCAAATAAAGAGTTCCTGTAAATCAATAACAAATTTTGAAAAAAGAAATAAAAAGGCTTGAAATTAGGATTCAGTGTGTTCAATTAACTGTTTTTTTTTTAATTCAGCAGTACTCAAGCATTATTTTAAACTACGTATTAATGATTTTGATGAGGATTTACCACTTGGGAGTGAAAAGTAATTAAACATTTTATGGATGTGCATTTAAAAAAGTGGATATGCTGAGTTTTGTGAAATTCTTAACTTTTGTCATATCTATCGAGACTGCAGTAAGTCACAATCATTTTTAAACGCATCATTTGTCAAAAATAGAAAACCAATTCCACTAATATTCTTTTCAGCCCATTTAGGCCCAATTGTATAAAACTCCCTGAGTAAAGATCAACTTTGATCGAAGATCGGAAAGTGAACCGAGTTCAGACACTTTTTCTATTGTATAAAACTTTCCTGTGATCAAATTACCTTGGTTCAAATGCAATTTAAGTTAACGTGAAAAGGATTTAGCAACATCGCATAAACAGGTGAAGTATGTGATGCGCGGGCCATGTTGTACAGATTTGTTCAGTGTTGCCAATTTAGCGACTTTAACTCTTTTTCAACGACAATTTCTTTTAACTGTTATATGGCTTAAATAGGGATTTAGCGACCTTTTTAGCACACCATAGTGACAAAATTGAATCTTTCTTTGTTGATAATGAGAAATCTAGCGACTTTCCAATTACTTTTTGGCGACTTTCCGTACACTCTGTTGGAGACACTGGTTTGTTTTGTGCGTTGTAAATAATGGCGGACAATAAGAAGAAGATTCACCGTTCTCCAAATTGTTATCATGTTATGGTGTTTGATACTGCTAAACATAATAAAACTTCATAAAACGACAATTTTCGTTTAGTAATACAGTTAACTGAAAATTTATGAATGTACCTATCATATCCATGAATAATTAATGGTTGCTATAAACATAATATAATTATAGGTTATGTTATTTGATACAGCTGAACACGATAAAGCCTTATAAAATATAAGAATGTTTGTGTATTAAGGCAAGAAACTGAAGAAAATATATAAATGCATCTTCCATATATATTAATAATAATGGTTATTCTTTTTGCACAATCTGCCACTCGTATATTTCAAACAGAAAAGAAATAACTGAACCTGGATCATCTAACTTAATCGAAGAAATTTCTTCAGTCAAAGTTGACTTTAGCTTAAGACAAATGAGTTTCAGATTAGACTTCATACAACACAAAATTCCAAGTTCAGCTAAATTGGGGATCAATTTAACCTCTGATCTAAGATTAAATGGTTTATACAATCGGTCCTTAAACAATTTTCTTGGTGTCGTAAAAGGGTCCTGATGTAGCTGAATGCTTGCTGTTGTTGCTAGTCTTTTAGTGGTGCCGCCAATCGCATCACAAAGGCCCTTTCCGTGGGATATTAAAAAAAAAGTCATTCAGCACTTACGCCGAAATCACAGATATACAAAATTTTTCCGATTTTTGTATTGGGCACTAGCCCTATCAGAAAAATAAATAACTCTTTTCACATTTCCTATTTCGTTCTTCAGAAACCGTATTAATTGTCTTTCGGAAGGGTAGACCAGCGAATAGGGATTATAAAGAATGGACACTTCGCGTCGGTACCTTTGATGTAGCCGGAATGATTTCAATGACCTTCAAGCCAGCTAGAGCGTGAGATTCTGCTTTCTCCCTGGAGTTGGCGCTGACATCGTACCAGCTAGCAGTCGACACAGCGGAAATATAACACATATAATTAATACATCTAGGTACATTATGTACTCAAGTAAAATAAATTGGATCTATAAAATAATAAATCCGTCATTAATTGTAATGTCTAGACTCTAGAGTTCCTTTATAATGAGAGTTGAGACGTTGACCCCAACAACAATTAAAATATGTAATGATTTGATAGCGCTGAAAATGAAAAACAAAACTCTTACGAGAAGTAAAACCATATACCTTATATTATATTATATACAAATATTAAACGAATTCGATACTTAATTCTATAATGTATTATATTATTTTATAATATAATTTATTATATCTGATGGCCTTATCTCTACCAGGTTAAATAAATAAATAAATTACAATGCAAAAAAATATAGCCTATATATAAACATTTATTATTACAACTAGTTTGCCACTGAGAAATAAGGAAAAGCTGTTAACTTGAATTTATTTGAAGCAAAGCGTTACTGGATTATGCAATAACGTAGGCGATGTTTGGATCCTGTGTCTCAATTCTATTCTCAATTCTCAATTATTATCTTATCTTATTAAATTACAATGCAAAAAAATATAGCCTATATATAAACATTTATTATTACAACTAGTTTGCCACTGAGAAATAAGGAAAAGCTGTTAACTTGAATTTATTTGAAGCAAAGCGTTACTGGATTATGCAGTAACATAGGCGATGTTTGGATCCTGTGTCTCAATTCTATTCTCAATTATTATCTTAGCGTATGCTCGATTACACTACCTCTAGCGCTTGAAAGTGGAACTATACGCTGGCGCACAGAGAAACAAAACACAGGAAAATTCGCTCCGTGTCCATTCTTTATGATCCCTATTCGCTGGGTAGACACTCTGAAATTAGTACAAAGTTTTCATGTTTTAATTCACTTCTGTTTTTTAAATAAATTACAAATGGAGGAGAGTGACCTAATTTTTATTCCAATGAACACCTGTACTGAGTCTTGAATGACGCAGGCATAATTTTCGGAAAAGTCACAAATTACAAGACATTCACCGCCCTGAAGAGCTTCTTTCTTTTCCGCCACAAACGCAGTTGCTTGAGGGGCTAGGGCTTCTAACTTGGTCGAAAGTTTATCTCAAAATTCTTCTACTGAAGACTGCAAAATTTCTAAATTAGTTTGGTCAACAGTTACTGTACCCATTGTTTGTAATTGACTACATCTATCATTTCTGTTTCAGATGCTTTCTGTAAATATTTAATTAAGTCTGCTGTTGATGGACAATTTTTATACTTTCTGAATTAACAATCAGGGAATGCAGAAGTGTATTAATTTAAGTAAAGTTAATAGAAGATTTTAACTTCTTTCTTATGCTTTCAAAACATACGCTTTTCTTTAAATCTTTTTAACTTTACATACACTGGTGGCCATAATTCTGGAAACTTTTTGTTTTTGTACTCAATTATTATAACATCTGCATTGATTCACACATTTATACAATTGAAAATGTTACTTGTGACTAATTCTTTAATTATAATAAAGGTATTATATTAAATCCTGAATATTTTAACAATAAATAATCATTACTATGTGGGAAATTATGTTCTTGTCGTTTAAGTTCTAAATATGAATTTCAGATTTCATTACAATTTCCCATTATTTACTGTAATAAAAACTGGTCCATTGTTGATTTTAAGATTATTGTTGATCAGTAGAAGCATTGTTGAGCACTGTTAACATAAAATATGGACATTATTAATTTGTTTCTATCATTTGTCTGACTTAAGATTTCGTTAGGTTAACACCTGTTTGCTTTACAACAAACTTTATTGATCATTTTATCACAATGGATTCACTGAAATACTAAGTCAATTGCTGTGTAGAACTTTCTGTATCTCTTTAGAAGATTTCCTTCGATCTCTCAATGCTAATCGACAAATCTGCCTCACATCTCATGGACTTACTTTAGGTTTTATACCAGTCCTAAATGGTGTTTACAAGATTTTGTGGATTTGTACTTCTGCCATACCTTCTGGATGCCAGACACTGTAGCACCATTACCAAGTTTTCTTGCAATATCCTTGAATTTGTAGCCTTCTTCTCGAAGTGTGACTGCCCTAGAAGGTGTTCAGCCCTTTCGTGGATCCATTGTGATAAAATGATCAATAAAGTTTGTTGTAAAGCAATCAGGTGTTCATCTAACGAAATCTTAAGTGAGACAAATGATAGAGACACACTAATAATGTCCACATTTTATGCTAACAGCGCTCAACAATGATTCTATCGATCAACAATAATCTTAAAATCAACAATGGACCAGTTTTTATTACTGTAAATAATGGGAAATTATAATGAAATCTGAAATTAATATTTAGATCTTAAGTGACAAGAACATAATTTCCCACTCAGTAATGATTATTTATTGTTAAAATATTCAGGATTTAATATTATACCTTTATTATAACCACATAATTAACGAATCAGTCACAAGTAACATTTTCAATTGTATAAATCTGTGAATCAATGCAGATTTTATAATAATTCAGCACAAAAACAAAAAGTTTCCAGAATTATGGCCACCAGTGTACAATCTGTAAAATCAGATCTTTGTAATTTTTCAGTGGCCGTTCTAGGTTGGCTGTCAATTTCGCAATGTTTCCACCGTAATTAACAACTTTACATTCTCATGATGAGCACACACAAAGACTGAATGAGTACCCCTGACTCCAGGAAGCACACATTGTTTTGGTCTTAGTTCCGCAGATTTTGATAAACTAATTTTTATATCTGAAAAGCCCGAAATGTTATTTTTAAATTTGATAACAATCTCTTCTGTTTCTGTACTTTGTGGCCGTCTTCTTTTACAGAAATGAAGTTTTTCTTTCCCTCCATGACACGGCTTACATCAGTCATGTCAATTGATGCCCATAGGTGCAAGCGCGCGCTTTAGAGCTCAGGAGAGCCTGAGTGCTTTACAGCGGAAAGGAAAAAGACAGACGAAAGAGGTAGTATATGCCGCTTGGTCAAGCTATGTACAGGGATGGCCAGCACTGATTCACTGGATGAAGGGAAGAGAACTTATTAAAACTGTATCCATGTTAATTTTTAGATTTGTCAGAAAAGTATAAGCGCATTATAAGAATGTAAGTTTTAATTTTAATGCTCATTTTTCACAAGTTTGATATTTTTTATTCAAAAGAAATATTTTCTCAACTTGTTTTTATAGAAAACTGAAATTTTCAGATACAGGCCTATTTATTTAGTAGCCTTACAGAATGTTTTCGTAAATCTAATATACCGTATATACGTATTACTGAAGATAGTGTATTGAAAATTTTGAAAATATTCGCATGGAAAATGTTTGTAAGGAAATGAATTAACAAAGCAACTACTGTTACATCATAAACAAAAGATATGTGCAAATCTATTCTTTCAGGTGAAGCTCCCTGTAAAGCAAATTATTCAAATCTGCTTTACAGGGAGCTTCACCTGAAAGACTAGATTTGCATAATATATGCGTTACTGTGTACGTTAACAGAAAACCACAATTCAAAGTCACACAGAGATTGTGTGCACTCGTTGTGGGTCTCTGGCGTTTCGTCAGCCCACGCGAGTTGTGTGGATATAAAGGGAAAAGTTGAGACGGTGTCGGGTGGAGTTCCCGGGTAGCTCAGTGGTAGAGCGCTGGTACGTTCAACCAGAGGTCCCGGGATCGATACCCGGCCCCGGAACAATTTTTCCCTTGAAATTATTCAAAAGATATGTGCCCATGTGTTGTAAAAATGTCAGCTCTATAGGTTCAGCGGATTTCGAGAAAATAATTTAATATTCTGATGATAGGAAGTTCTTCACCAATATCACCTTAAAAGCATAATGCGATAAGTGTTTTGTTATGGAATATTAGTTAGACTTAAAACATATAGATCTACAGTACTTTGTACTATAATATTGTTTTGATTAGTTCATTGATTTACTTTTATAAGGCTAAATAACCATCAATATCAATTCCAACTTATTATGTCACACTCAATCTCTTTGGGGGGGGGGAAGGGAATATCAGTTTCTTTATGAATGATATGTTTGATCCACTTAGTACAGTATAGTTATACTACTATGGAATTTATGTGAATATTCCTTCTTAACTCTTTATTATGTTATTAACGTTTAATTAATAATAGAGCATGCAAAATCAATACAAGTAGGCCTATGTTAGTCTTCGATTCACCATTCTGGAACTGGGGCTCCTAAGCCACTGTACTGCCCGATATTTACCGATGTTCCTTCGTACGTTTGCGCAATTAATTTCTTGCTAGAGTTAAATTCTTCTAAATGATCAAATACAATTACAATATTTTTTTTTTCGGCTGTCCTATCATTTGAAAGTCCTGTTTCTTTTATTTATTATAGCTTATTTCATATATCTTCATGTAATTTTGTTTTTTATTCATTTTATTTTTTATAATATATCACTTTAAATTATTTATTATTTCATTTATTCTATTCTTTTAAATTGACCAATGAACTGCATTCAAGAAGGCTACAAGGATACTTGAAAATTCTTATTGTAGTCTCTGACAGAGTCCAAAACACCCACAAAGAAGGGTTGCAGTATTAGGATACGCGGTCATATCCTCAAAAGCGGTTAAACTCAAGCGATACCCCTCCCTCCACACTCTCCCCTGTTCACTAACTTCACTGCTAGAAAAAACCGTTTGCTGTAAGATATTTGGCTGGTTCCTCGAAAATTATTTCTGAGCTGTGCAGTGGCGACAACTCACGACAGAAAGTGGAAGCCTAAAGGAAATTATTACGTCGGACGCATTGAAAATCAAAATCTGTAATTAAAATGTTTTATATCCTCAGAGGCACGAAATTAAACTGTAGGATCATCTTCATAACCTTCACTGGCCGCAGCCTTTATTGTAGGTCTCCGAGATTTCTTGCAGCGCCGCTATGATGCTCCCTGATTATGCACAGATAGAGGCCGACTATGGAGATTCCTCTCCAACACTCAAAGACGTTGCAGTTATACGTATATCCAACACTGAATCGTTATTATTAAACTGTTCATCAAGTGTATGACATGTATTTGTTTTGAATGAGAGAAAACAGGAGTTTTAAGGTCGTGTAATAGTAAAGCATATATTCTTCAATGCTGAATCCCTGTAAGTGCTGAATGCACAACAATAAATTAGATAGCTTTATGATTTGAATCTAATGGTTTCTTGCTTAATCAAGAAAAAACTATCAACATAACTTTCAGCCTAAATTATCTAATAAATAAGAATAACAGACTCAACTACACAAAATTTCTAGGACTTTTTATAGACTCCAGTTTAACATGAGATAAACACATCGAATATTATGCACAAACCTATCACGAGTTTTATATTTGTTAAAGAAATTAACGACTTCCGTCTCTCAAAATTATTTAAGATGTGCCTACTTTTCTTTCTTTCAGTCGATAATCCGATATGCCGTAATTTTCTGAGGAAATGGAACCAAAATTGGAAGCGTGTTGATTTTACAAAAGAAAGCCATTAGAATTTTATGTAAATCAAACTATCTGGAACATTGTCAGCCACTTTTCAGACAATCACGGATTTTAACAATCATAAATTTGTATGTATATATATATATATATATATATATATATATATATATATATATATATATATATGATCTAGTACTTTACACTCGACAAAATATCGACAATTACTCATTAGTGGCCAATATACATGATCATGAAATTAGAAATAGTGAACAAATTAATATTCCATATTGTAGATTACACAAAAGCAACACAAACTTTTTAATTATGGCGATGAAATTATATAATATGCTCCCCAGTCAATATTATAAATTACCGATCAATAGCTTCAAAACTAGATTTTACAATTGCTTAGTAAATAATCCTTTTTATTCTGTTGCTGAGTTTTTCAACACAAATTTGTATGAAATTGCATTTTAATAAATAAGTTTAATTGCAATTTAGTTAGTGTTCTTTAATCTAAAAGTTTCTAATTACTTCATGTTTTCATTGTATTATTTAAATTTTACTGTTTATTTTATTAATGTTTTATAAAATGTATTTATATGTCTTTCAATGTATTCTGACGAAGCCTAAAACTGTATGTCTAATGGCCAAATAAATTGAATTGAATTGAATATGCAGCAATATCTTCATTGACAATAATTATTACTTAAAAGTAACATGTCTGACGGATTAAAATTTATGTCCTATTGCCTGGTGTCCGCGAGTGATTTCAAGGTCATAAAATGTGCTTGCTTTTGCACTGCTGTAGTACAGGATCTTGAACAGAGAACTTAATCTGCTTGAATCAAAACATTGCTCTGTACAGTCACGTGACTAAAGCAAATAGTGCAGCGGTTCCCACTTTTTGGCGAGACTTTCTTTTGCGACTACCCCCCCCCATTACCGTACCGGTACTAAACCCCATTCGAAAAATATAAATCCTAGTAAAATCGAAAATAATGATAATTTTACTCAAAATCTGTGGATACCACCCAAAGTAACCTATAACCAAATTGGATGATATATGGTATAACCACAGTATAAGAAGAATCAGTAGGAACAACTCTTGTCGGCACCTTTGATGTTGTTGGTACTAAATTCAAGCTCAGTAAGGTCTAGTTCTCAATGAATCCAACTATGTCGCTAGTATCAAACCACTATCAAAATATTAGTAAACTATTTATTTATTTTATTGGTCAGTAATACGAATAATCTTGTATGTATATTATCTATCATTAATATTATGTCGCTAGGAAGTCAAAATACTTATATCCATTGTTGACGTTCATGTTCGCACTTTACCGCAACGGACGCCATGATGTATTATGTTGTACTTGGATCAATTTTACCAACATTAGCCTCAAACAGTGACTTGAACGTTAGCGTCAATTAGTGAATATTTTTATGACGATTGCATACGGAAGTAATTATTATTATGGTTATATTGCCATTCCTTTGCTTCATGTCTTTAAAATTGTTAAAAGATGAGTAATGAATGTTTTCAGTTAATATTAAATTATGCCAGCCCTGTCGTAGATGGAGATCCATCTGGTGGAGGTTCCAGATAATACACCCGGTTTCGTGACATGCGCACTCAGAATTTGTTCCCACGAAATGGCTTAGATGTCTTTACTGTATGTTCTCTATACTGTAGTATAACAATCATACGGAAATAATATTATGTAAATATCATTTCTAGTACTTCAAATAGGGTAAAGTATATAGTGATGGGCACTTTAAGCACATTGCAACACATATTTGGTTGGGAACATCTAATTTACAGAGGTAGATTTCTCATTTTTTTCCAATAAAGTACTGAATATATTTGTGACTCTTTTACACAAGAAAGAACTTACAATAATGTGTCTGATTATTTTGAAATTACATCAATATTGAAATAGGAGAAAAACATAGTGATGGGCACTCAAGCTTCTGACTCGGGCACCTAAGTGTACAGTGATGGGCACTTTAATATTTGATACAAAAGTGAGACATTTACCTTAAAATTAACACTAATTTATTCGTTTTCAATTTCTAAGATGCCCTTGCCTCTATTAATGATGAGTCTAAATGTTTTTCTTTCTTACATCAGTCTATTAGGCTTAATCACTTTCACTGTCGTCTAATTCTCTCACACATTTGTCGCAAAAGTATACATTCTCGTCTTCTGAATTTTTATCACTGAATTCGTTTTGAAGACACTTCTTGTGAAATACTTTAAGACATTTTTTGCAGGAAATACCAAGCCATTCATTATTTAAACACCCGCCGCATGTGTAACAGAGTCGTGATGAAAGCAGCTTATTCGGCTCTTCTGATGTGTCCTTTCTCTTCTCTAATATGTTTGTACCAATACCGGAACTAGTAGTTGCTTGAACATTTTGGTCATATGAAAGGCTCACAGTTATTAAACTACTGTCTTTTGGATTCTCGTGAGAGCTCAATGTTGACAGTTCAGTAACTTTTCTTCCATGTTTTACGTGTTTTGTTGATTCAACACTTCTTTTACGCTTAGCTATTTTCCTCTATTATTCATCTCCTTTTTCCTTTCTCTCTCTTCCTTTTTCCTTTCTTCTTCTGCTTTCTTTTCTTCTTTATTCCTAAAAAGAACTCTCCATTTCTTCGATGTTAAAACGTATGGCATTCTTTCAGTTTTACGAATGTTTTTTCTTTTTGGAGTTTCAGGCCATATCAAGCAATCCTCCAATGTACGGACTTCTGATCGTCTCAATGTTTTCTTTTCTTCATTGCTGAGATTTTTTTCTGGTGTCTTCAGTAGATTATCTTCTTGAATACCCACATTAGCACCCACTTCTTCTGTCTGGAAATGTTCGTTACTTGCTATTTCTACTGCATCCACTTGACTTTGACTGCTTAACTGTCTTTCAATTATTTCTTCGTTATCTTCTGGCTGATCTCTTTCTTTATCTGTCACTACTTTCATGCTATCAACCGTTATTTCTTCTGGTTCTACAGGTGTCCCCTTTCTTTCAAAATATTTTTCATTCTTTTTAGCAAATACTTCGTACAGTCTAAAGAGAACATGGAACTCTTCACTGTTTTCTTCCTCCTCGTCACCTGAGAGAACAGACTTGGGACCAAATGTAGATTTATCCTGCCCCTTAGTGTACCGTTGGAGTGTTGATCTTGGTACACCAAACTTCTCAGCAGATGTTTTAATTCTCTCACCATCTCGAACTGCTGCAACTGCTGACATCAACTGATCTTTAGTGTACTTAATTTTTCCAAAATTAGGCATTCTGAGACTGAAAGAAAAATAGGCATAAAATAGAGTTTGACTAAAGCTGTAGATCTACACGTCGGACTTTTATTACTATATACATATATGGAAATCATTAAATTTATGATATTGCATTTTTTAAGTTTACTGCAACAGGAACAAGTTGGAGGAAATATTTTTTAATTTAAATCTATCGTTTGGTGATGTCAGTATTTCTGAACTCAATAACATAAAATAAAAGTTCTCTATATGTTGATTATTTGTTGTCATAGAATGATTGCTGTACTATGCTTTGGTGGAGAACAAGATAATGTCTCTGAAGCATTGTTATGATATTACATTTTCTTCCCATGTGACATGTCCTGACTAAGCAAACTATAATTAGAACGACTTCTTAGAAGTTATACCATGCAATTTATGAGTGTTTTGTTTTGTCGTGAACCCTTGGCCTGCAGCGAATGTTTCACTTCGATAACACAGTGAACTTAATCATTCCATGCCTGGTAACCATAAGCAACTCGTAAGATGAAACAAGGCTCCTTAGTAAACATATCGCTACGTAATGCCGTCAGTATGAAGTATAGTCAACGTAGGAATTTTCAACTACTGAGATCGAAAATAGAGAAAATAAATGTGATTTAAATTAAGATAATAGCCTATATTTAAATTTTTTGTGTATAGTTACGCGAAACGAAATTGATTAGATCAGCACAATCTACTGTGTATTTAGCCTATGCATTGTATTCCAAAAGTGGAATGAAATTATATAAAGAAAGAGCATATTTATAAGAATGTGCGCTTCTATTGAAACACAATGCATATGACATTAATGCGTTAATTTTTACCATTGGATATTTAAATTTTTAGCTACTCAAAGCGGTTCGTCCTGACTACGGAAATTACTCCAGAATCTTCCGACATAAAAGGATTCTAAACATGAAGTAGTCTATGTCTGAGTTTCATGTCATTGCTCTAGTAATGGGCACTTAGAAATATTTAGTGATGGGCACTGTGCCCATTACTGTTTAGAATAGTTCTAAAACATCCGTTTTATAATATTATATTCGTGGTACCAAGATCTACAAATATGCATGATGAACAACTTAAATTATGTAAAATTACAAAAAACAGTGATGGGCATACTGTGACCATCACTGTGTATCAATTGATTTTAGAACATAGTGATGGGCATGGGCCATTAAAGCACTACAAGATAATTTTTGTCGTTATAAACACTTACCTTTACTGAGATACACTGGACGGAGCTAATAATCGAGCTTCGAATACAGCACAAGTAACAACAGAACTTCCAAACACTATTTATGACAACAATGAACCTTAACGAATTATTAATTTTAAGCGACAATAATCATGGGTATGCACATGACCACAATCAATTCGAAAATGAAGCTTCCCACATCCTCTCAGGACACAGGTCATGCGCTAGAATGGTTGCTAACAGTACTGCCAATCATATAGAACAAAAAGTAACTACATACTAACCCGCAAATCATCACTGTAGGGGTGCCCATCATAGGCGCCAGTACCCTAATTACTACCGTGGGGTTCGGTAACAGTTAAAAAAAAAAAAAGTTAAATAAATTTCATGAAAGGAAGAGCGTTACAAACTCTTATTTTCAGCAAAATTTGTGAATGTATGGGTCTTCACCCTCTTTTAATGGCGAAAATGCAAATCTGAATTCGATTTACTTTGTGAACATCACTCCATACTTTCGAGCGTTATTTTTGCGATGGTGAACTAGTCACGTAAGTACGAAAAAGTCCCTTGGTTATGGTGCGTACTTACAGAGCATAGAATGTTGCTGGAAGTTCTCCAAAGATACTTGCTGGAAGAGATTTCAGCCTGGGAGCCTCCGATATGTATCTGTAATCAAAAAGCAAAAACAATGTATCAGTGTAAACATAATCACTGGGAAAGTACCACGGAGGTCCAGTTGACGGAACAGGCTGATATTGTGCGAGAATGAATCTGCACGTATTGTTGCGTTTAATGGTATTTAAATAATTGATTAAATGGCGATCTTACTCGTGTTAATTATGTAAGCATGTGCGGCTTACAGCTGTTTCGGTGCTACTTGACACCATCTTCAGAGCCTTCTGTGTCTCGGCGCCATCTCAACTTCGCTGCCTGTTGTGTGGGTGCGTTCGTGTGATGGAGAGTTGTGTCAAATAGTGTGTGTGTGTTCTGAAATTGATCTGTGTGTTGAGAATTTGATTAGGGTGTGTTTTTGGTTTATGGTTGTATGTGTAGGATTTACATATCTGTATTTATGTTGTTGTATGTATTGTATTGTACCCAAAAACAAAAAACTCAACACACGAGAACACTATGAAATATACAGACACACTAAAACACACTCTAATCAAATTCTCAACACACAGATCAATTTCACAACACACACACTATTTGACACAACTCTTCATCACACGAACGCACCCACACAACAGGCAACGAAGTTGAGATGGCGCCGAGACAAAGAAGGCTCTGAGGATGGTGTCAAGTAGCACTGAAACAGCTGTAAGCCGCACATGCTTACATAATTAACACAAGTAAGATCGCCATTTTATCAATTATTTATATTCAAGTGTTAAAAGTAGTGTACGAAAGATTCAACATGGATTATTGGTATTTGTTGCGGAAATAACTATAAAAATCTTATTTAGCAATTAAATTGTTTAAATACGTAATACAATAAAGTTGTACAGACAGTTGTGCGGAAACATAACATCTAAACTTCGGATTTATATGGAAATGTATATTTAGTTTCTTTTTGCTTGTGATATGTTTCAAGTCCTTCTGTTTTTGTTTGTGAAATTTTATAATGCATACAATTGTATATTTCCAATGTTATTGTGTATTTAATCAATTTTGCATTCATCGGGCAGGTAATACATGTATTTTTTATTTTAAAATTAATATTTAAATAAATTAGTGACAAGATAATAAAGTCCTTACTACCCCATTATCTCCTGACTTAGTTGCCTCATGAGCGGTGCCTTCTTGGTATCACGTGTGATGTTAAGACCTGTCTTCGGATAGTTGACTAAACAACAACTATGGAGGCACCTGTAAGGAGTCTCTCTGAGCGCTACTGACAAAATCACGTGTTGCTACTGGTGAATAATATTCCTATTTACAGTTCAAAGCAGGAGTGTTTGCGAGTTTCATCCAGAGTTAATGTTTATAAAGAAAAATTTTTCAGGAGGAATGGAAGCAGACACGTATGACGTCATTGAAAGGAGAGACGCGTGGTCGGAAATAAGTCCTTCGTCACCATGCAAGCAACAGTCACTGAAGACTGCTGACAATAGCGGAAGGGACAAGATGACGAATCAGCTGACAGCGGGAAGAGTAGGTCATAGAAAACAGATCAAGAAGTTGGTTAAGCAAGACGTCCGGAGCCGACAAGAAGAGGAAGTAAAGAAGATTTGGGTAGTCCATCTACTTGTGAGGGAAAGGAAGGAAATAAGGAACTGCAGAACTACAGTCTACGAAGTTGGTGCTTAAGGGGGGGGTGGAGTGATAAAAATGTGGCAAAAGACATAGAAACAATAAAGTGAGTGTTCAAGGAGTAAGAGTAACTAGTGGAATAATCGGAGAGAGAATGTATAGGCGAATAAGTGAATTAGTGTCCAGAGAAACAAGAGTTGATAAAGGAAGTGACTAGAAATTAGAAGTGTTTGTTAACCCTTTCTAACCCAAATTAAATTTACAAGCAATCCGTGTTGAAACAAATAGCTGTATTAGGACCAATTAAGTGACCAAGTTACGGGAGTGGCAACATTTGAAACAAAACTATATTGATGAAAATGTATTGAAATGGAAGTGATCCAGCAAAATTTACCTTCATATGTAACACACAAGTATATAAATGCTATAAAGTTAATTATTGCCATATGGTATCTATAGGTAAGAAAGGGTTAATAGTTTGGTAGTGAAATGTTACTAATATTGGAATGTCGACTAAGTTAGCGTACAATCAGAGAAATTGAAATGATAGGAAGACAGCAAGTATTTTAATGTAAGTTTACAAATGAAGGTTGAGTTGACTTACAAAAATAGTGGCAAACGGAAAATTTACCGGGGTGAAAGGGAACAGTTTAACAAAATAAACATGTGATTCAGTGTTTAATGGAGAAATAGGGGATAAGAGTGATGACAGAAGTGAGGAGAGATAGAACTGATTGTAAATTATGATGAAAGTGAATGAGTATGATTAAATAGTGTTAGTAAAAGTTAGTTCAAAATTAGGGAAATTTTAGACGATAGGAAGTACTTCAAATATACAATAAGTAAAAAATAAAAGTGGTGAGGTGTTCATTAGAAAGAAGGGAACATTTTAAGGGGAGAGGTTAAAAAGCAAATTGAGAGTAGGTATTATAGTAATAGAGGTAACAAAGGTAAAACAAGATGGCTGCACACGTCAATGAAAGTTTATTGTAATTAGAAGGTAATGGGGAGCACGAATACAGAGATGTGGTGGCGACCCAATACCAAATAAGAGTTGTAGAAATAAATATATCAATAAAGAAAAATTTAGAGACCTCCCATTGCCACCAGAGCCAATACTTACCCACTGGGGTATGTGGATTGAAGCTACTCTCTGTATTCAGATAATTTCAATGCAGTTAAAGAATTCGTTGGTGCGGTAAATGCAACTGAAGCTTTGTGAATTCAACGTTCTCAGAATATTTTAATATTGAATATTTGCAAAAGGACTTGGCTATAATAAGACACATTTCCAAAATTATAGCTGAAGCCACAAAAAGAACTAGAAAAATGTGATTAGTCTTTACATGAATCTTTATCAATCCTCAAGGAGGTTTAGAATAAACTTCAGGGTGCTCCTTTAAAGTATGCAGAAAATTTAGGTGGTAGGGTAAACATTGGTAATTTCGTGGCAGTGGTTATTTCGTGATACTTTTTCTTTGCTCTTTCGTGAATTAACCAATGGTGCTACGAGATTCAAATTTCCGCCAAGGGATTGCATATGTTGTCCGGTTTCCAGTAACATACAGCTACGCTTTGTGTGACTATTGTAGGTGCTTCAGTGAGCTTTTATGTTTGGAGAGAGCAAGTTAGCGTCGAATTTTCAGGCCTACAAATTTTCTGGAAGTTTGTAATTACATTACAGGCTTATTACTTAAGGTAAACATATGATATTTTGTACAACGATTTATTATGTCTTAATGAAATTTTAGGAAACGTTTTTAGAATTTTAGATACAACTGTAGTCGCCATATAGGCTTAGCTTTACAGATAGAAAACTTAGCTGTTTGAGGGAATATTTTGTTGAGCATTAAGCGTTACATTTTATATTATTTTAAAAACTGTATTACAATACGAATTTTAGAAATCTGAAGATAAAATGTGACCACAAAAAAGACAAGGGGGACGCAATGGGTTCAGTGTAGCGTCTGTTTGATTTATTATCAAGCTAAGTGCCAATGATAAGTGCTAGATGATTTACTTGAAAGAATTGTGACAGAAGATGGAACATGGCTCCACCATTTTGGACCGGAGACAGAGGCAGACAATGAAGTGGCATCATGCAAATTCACCAAAGAAATAGAAATTCAAAAGTTCACTTTCGGCAGGAAAAGTTATGGCCGCTGTGTTTTTCGATTCAGAAGGACTCTTGCTTGTGGACATAATGTCACACGGAACCACCATTAATTCTGACGCGTATGTGGCAACTCTCAAGAAACTTCAAGCTGGACTGAGTCGTGTTGACGACATCGGAAGAAGCAGGATGTTCTGCTATTGCACGACAACTCACAGCCATATGTCAGTCACAAGACCACAGACCAGGTCATAAAATTCGGATAGACAATACTGAAACATCCGCCTTACAGTCCTGAACTGGCACCGTGTGATTACCATCTCTTTGGTAAACTGAAGGATCCCTTCGCGGAACGAGGTTAGAAGATGACTCCCTTGTGCACGCTGCTAAAGAGTGGCTCAGACGTGTTGGTCCAGACTTTTACCGTGCTGGTCTACAGGCCCTCGTTCCTAGGTTACGTAAGGCAGTTGAAAGGGACGGGGATTATGTGGAAAAGTGACATTTTGTTCCTAAAGGATGTATCTACATTCTGTGAAAATAGCAAAGCTGTAGGAGAAAAATATAATTTTTAAACAAATGTTATGCATTACTTTTGGAGTTACCCTAGTAATAAAGGCTATAGTAAAATCCGTAATAAAAGTGTTCACCCTTTCAGAGCAAAGGAGATCCCTTTTCGATTTCAATTTTTACTTTGATTTCATTCTCATTATGTGTTGATATGTATTTCTATGTTTTCTTGCTATGCATATTAGACAAAATTACTATGTTCGAAGTCTTGTAACAATAAATGAGAATTTCATTTTACTTTAATGAATTTTTACACAATTCTTCTACCTCTCACGAAATTATCAATGTAATATCACGAAATTACCAAGGTTATCACGAAATAACCAACCTTTTAGCTTAAGTTGTAAAAGTGGTTTTTGGCACTTGTTCAAGAACGTGTCCAATCTTTTATGTCTCCAGATTTGTACAGCAAGTTAAAGTCTTTTAGATGAAAAAATCGGAATAAGGATATATTTACACATTAGAATTTTAAATTAATTTTCACGAAATTATCACGAAATTACCAATGTTTACCCTAAATTGTTCATTGTTTTAGGGAGAAATTCTGGCATTAAAGTTTTGTGTTCTGTGGATAAATTCTTCAAGGTGAAAACATTGTGATTCCAGAAGAAATTTCTCCAGAGCTAGTAAGTGCTTCCAAATTTTTCTCAATAACATCTGTAGACGTGGAAAGATCCTTCTCAGCATAAAAACTTGTGTTAAGTGTAATCGTCATCAATGTACCCCAGAGCATTTGGATAAAATAATCAATGTGTACTGCAAATCAAATTACAAGGATCAGAATGATTTCTAAGGAAGGATGTACATTGTAAGTACTAAAATGCATAAGTCTGAAACTAAAATTTTTAGTGCATGTTTTCGAAATGATAGAGAATATTTTAAAGAATTTGACAGCATAAATTCAAGCATATTTTAGACATTTTTAGTGCATATAAATCCGATTGGAGATAGCGAGATGGTATTTGGCGAGATGAGGCCGAGGATTCGCCATAGATTACCTGGCATACACTTTACAGTTGGGGAAAACCTCGGAAAAAATCCAACCAGGTAATCAGCCCAAGCGGGGATCGAGCAACTTCAGACCGGCAGGCAAGCGCCTTAACCGACTGAGCCACGCCGGTTGCTCACTAACGTAGTTCTTGCAATGCCCGGTAGATGGTAGACGCTTACTATGCCAGAAGCTTTAGTTAAGCGTGCGAGTTACCCAGTATCGGACAGTGATGTTCACTCAGTACCGGACAAGCGAATATCACTAAGGATAAGATTGTATGGCTTCTTTCTTATTTCTAGGCCTTTGTTCTGACACAGCAAAGAATAAGAGAGGAAAGTGGGAAGGAAAGGACATGAAATGTGTATTGCAGAAATTGATGAAGAGAGAATGACCATCAGACAGGCAGCTGCTCATTTCTCTGTTCTTAAAGTATCAGTAAAAAAAATAAAATGAGTGAATTCAATCATTATGCTGCCTAAAATGGAAAGATCTGATGTGGCATTTCCTGAAGAACTTGGTAAAGATTATTCAACAGACTTAGATAAGTAATAATTTGGGAGCATGTGGACTTTGTCGATTCAGATAATATAGTTTTTTGTTTGTGATCTTTGTTAGTAAATCCAATCATTTTCCCACATAGATCAATGTCTTCAAATATTGCGGTAAAGGATTGTTCAATAAGAAGTATTGTGTGTATATTCAATACGTTTATGTTGTTCCTTTTTGTTTATAAATATAAAAATGTTCACTTATGACTGAAAATATCTTCATGCTAATGATTCCTTATTTTTAGTTTAGTTATGTCCGATACTGGGTTACATTTTTTGCTAAACTGTAATATCAAGGTTGTTCAACTTTATTTGTTTATGTAATGTGTCTGAAAATTAGATCACTTAGTTCATGGAGACTTTTAGAGTAAAAGTCAATTTTATTTCGGAATATGTATGATAAGCACTTTGTTGTGTTAAATTTTAACGTACCTCGTTAACATGTTTCGACCTATTTTGGGTCATCTGTCGTTGGCGCCTCTTGTTTCTTGTGTGGGTGCGTTTGTAGTGTAGACTCAAAGAGTGTATGTGTTTTGAAATTGAGTTTTGTGTTGAGAATATCGTTGGGGTGTGTTTTCGTGTGTCTGTATATTTCATATTATTCTAGTGTGTTGAGTTTCTGGCTTTTTGGTTGGATGTGCAGTATTTCCATGTCTGTATTGATGTCTCTGTAGGTGCAGAGGCGCCAAGACCAACAACGACCAGTTCTGAAGATGACCCGAAATAGGTCGAAACATGTTAACAAGATACGTTAAAATTTAACACAAGAAAGTTCTTATCATAGATATTCTGAAGTGATACAGTGTTAAAATTTGTGTAATCAAGATGTATAATCAATTTTGTTGTTCATTTTGCAGTAATTTTATTGCAAAACGTTGCTTAAATCTTCCACAATTGTTCAAAAGGCTTAAGTGTCCGATACTGGGAGACCTTCCCCTACATGCGCCGCCAAATTTAAAGAGGTCATAAAGGGAATATCTGCAGAGATACCTCCCGCAATATATACGTTGTTTTAAAGTGTAAGTTTTGTACTTTTTTTGAAACACAAAATAAAAAACCGGAGTTGTGATCCATAATAACTACCCAGTTCCTTTAAGTCGAAGAGAGCAATCTAATGATCATTGAGAACAACTAAATTGAAAGAAAATTACACAGAAATTATCAGTTACTTATTAGTTATTTCAGAAAGCTTACAATGATGGAATATCTAATAATTATTTAAAGTCATATTTATCATTTACATTAGTTGTGGCTGGGGACTTTTGTTTCCATGTCTGAAATAATATTGTGTTTATTTCTGTGAAGAAGTAAATGCGTATTGTAAGAGATCTTGTAGATAAAAAAGATTGGAATTATTACAACCCAATTTACATATTTTATTATTTTTTAAAAAGTTGTGTATCAAGTGCAAATTAAAATTAAGGTGACATTTAACATTTAATTTTTTAAGGTGACATGTATTTATTTAGCCTGACGAGTTACTTCCTGGGTTTGAATTGTAAATTAATTAAAAATAGCATGTAAGAGGGCCTTAGACTAGAAATGTTTAGTTTAAATGTAGTTCTGCTTATAAGTACAGTATGCATAAGGGTGTAATTATTTGACTTATTTGAACTGTTGTATCAGTGAAGCGAGGTGAGTCAGTGGAGTTATGGTTTTACAGTGCAGTGAACAGTTCCGATCAGTGATAATTTATAGCGTCAATGAAATGTGTTCTATAGTGTCAGTGAAATGTGTTATAGTGTGTCACTGAAATGTGTCCTAAAGTGTCAGTGAAATGCGTCATAGTGCCACTACAGTGAGTGAGATGAGAATAAAGTGAAAGACTATTGAAACTTATGTAGGACCTGTACATAATTATGTAGGTTGTAATGTAAAATTAGGTATTTTATTTATGTTTTATTATTATTGTGATAAGTTATATTGTGTATTCTTATTGTATTGTGTATTGTAAATTTATTTTGTATTGTTTATCATTTTTTTGTGTATTGTTTATATTGTGTATACCACTGCCACCGGGTGCTTGCCCACTTGCAGTGTAAATAAATACATACAAATAAATATAAGCTTAATAGAACAAATCAGATACAATAACTGGAATTCTGAATCTTGACCTAGATCAGATAATAGTTGTCTATCAACTGGTTCTGAGTATGAAGGGTGGCGACATCTTTGTTTCAATTGGTTTTAAAATTACTGGCAACCTTAGTATGACGACACAGCGATGATTTCAACTCTGTGTTTATGAGACGATTTTTCAGTATGAAGTATTCTGTAACAGTGTATAAATGATATAAACACAGACACATCATAAGTCCGTCGTTCGATTTCCAATATCCGTCTTGTGCAGTCATCACACTGGATTCATAACAGTTACTTAGCAACCGGGAGTTCTCTTCATTTTGCGTTATTAGCTTTCTTGGAATTTGAGTAATAAAACGCAAGCACCATATTATAGAGGCGCTATTTCAGAGGAACTTACAATAAAACTGAGAATTGATGCATTTAGTAAAAATCCCAAAGGAAAGTCGATCAGAGGATCTTAGGCCTACAGTAATATCCTGCTAGTTACTTCCATCCGAAAGTGATGTTTCGTTATATCCTTTTTGAAAATTAAGTTTTACTTAATTTAAGTGATTAACTTTCGCCATTCTGACCACATTATGAACGAATTATGTTATTTCTTTTTGTTCAGAAAATAGAGAAAGAGCAGATGTATGAAGTTAGCCTATAATGATGATGATGACGACAAATTTTATTACACGTAACTAATCATATTCATTTTCATATTATTACTTATTCATTCTATCATCACCCACTGATGCTGAAGTTTGTGACTGATATTTTCCAGCTACAAAAAATGACATTTAAGTAGCAAATTAATGTTCTAACACTTCAAGTCTCTATGTGGATTTTAACAAATCAAGGAAAGGAAGATGAGACTCCTTTTGCAATACATAAATGATGAATTATTGCAGCTTTATCTTTTCTTCTTTTATAACGCAGCAATATTATTATACACCTTCGAATTGGTTTTCGTTAAATAATAATCGATAGCCATTTTCTAACTTGTTCTCCTCCTACCTCTTAAGTTCGAATGTTCCCCACTCTTCTACAATAGGGGCATTCTAAGTCCTTATTCTGATGACAACGGTTAAACACTAGAACGCCGGAAATACTTATATACTTACAACCGCCGATATTGTAATTTTGACCGCTTCTATTAGTAGCCTACACAGTACAGCGCTAAATAGCAATACAAACAACACTTAATAATACTTCAGTGTTTTCTTACTCTCTTGGCAACAAGAAATCGTGCTGTTTACGTTAGATCAAAAAGCAGAAACCACAGATCACACACAGAAAGATGTGCAGCTCAATGCTTAACGATGGCAACGCAGGATGCCAGGACGACCGCGGGCGATTGCAATCTGAAGTCGGTAACAGCATTTACTATCTTACAACCCACCTCTCTTTCTGGGGCCCCTTTCACAATCCTTACAAATTACAAATTAACAATTTATAAATAAAAAGTAAAAGATTACAAATGCTTGTAAATTGTGTTTCACAATGCTATCTTATTAGTTTGTAAAGTTTGACGAACTTTACAACATCAGCTAAAGAAATTTACAAATACGCATTATTGGTTACACAATATCGCCAACGACAGTTTACAAAAATCGCTAAGGAGCAGAGATAAAGTCGCTGTATTTTTACTACTATCGATACATATGTTTATATTTTGTACTTAAATAGATTATTCTAAGCTGCTGATTCATATTCCACAAACAGAAAATAATATAAAGTATTGTTAAAGAAAATTAAAAGTATTTAGATTTTTATACATTGGCGACAATGGAATTTCGTGTGATGTGATTGGTCGAGTATACCAATACGTCTATTACTTAAATGAATAAAGTTAGCACCAAATTCAGTCAAGTAAATAAAAGATTTGGTCCACGTACAAATGTGCAATTGGTAACATAATTACGATGTCTAATTACAAAATCAGGTTCATTTTTTATTTTACTTCAGTAGGTTATTTTAAGACGTTTTATCAACATCTTAGATTATTTAGCGTCTGAATGAGATGAAGGTGATAATGCCGGTGAAATGAGTCCGGGGTCCAGCGCCGAAAGTTACCCAGCATTTGCTCATATTGGGTTGAGGAAAAACCCCGGAAAAAACCTCAACCAGGTAACTTGCCCCGACCGGGAATCGAACGCGGGCCACCTGGTTTCGCGACCAGACGCGCTGACCGTTACTCCACAGGTGTGGACTTCATTTTTTATGTTGATCCATCAGTATTTATTAATGTTGCATACATAACCTCACAAACATTAATGATCCCAGGCCTGCAGTAGCATAAAAATTCTGAGCTATAGTAAATAACATTTTGGTTATCAAAACCTGCCCCGAATTTAACCCCTTTAACAACATCAACTACCCTGTGCGCAATTTTGCACACTGATATTTTAGACATTCCGTGCTTATCTGTTAACACACGGAACTGACAGCTACTATGCAACCAATGCAAAACAATACAGTTCTCGCTTTGAGGTTAGGGCATCACTTTTCCCTTTTGGATGTTGGATATGATGTCCCATATCTTGTAGGAGAGATTCCAGCGGAACGGGACTCGAAATGACTTCTGAATACCGCGTATACAGGGTGTTTCAAAAATACGGGGCATAATTTCAGGTATGTATTTCCCACATGTAGACAATCAAAATAGTTCATTACAATATGTGTCCGGAAATGCTTCATTTCCGAGTTATGGCCTTCACAACATTGAAATTCACCGGAACGTTTTTATTTCCACAGGTCGTTGCCGTCAAAGGAGACATTAAGAGGGCACTCTGACAGTTCATTCCGAGGCGAAGGTTACATTCAGTGTTGTGTAGGCGTTAGACTGTGCGACATGTATTCAAATCAAGAGCTGGCAGAGATAAACTTCATGTACGGTAAGGCGGACGGCAATGCTGTGCTGGCTCGTCGTTTGTACCAGGAGAGGTACCCACAGCGACAATGTCCAGATCGGAAGACATTTGTACGTCTCCATTACCGTCTGTGCGAGTATGGAAAATTTAACTCTCCTGGTTTGGGAAGGGGACGACCAAGATCTACAACTCCAGAAGTACAGGAGGAGATTCTGGAGGCTGTCAACATGACTCCTTCTATCAGCATACGAAGTGTAGCGTTGCAAATCAATGTTCCTCATACGACTGTCTGGAGACTGTTGGAATCCCTTCGGAATCAAATTGTGGCATGTTCTGAGGACATACGCAATACTCCTGGAATTTAGGATCGTGTTCGCAGGTCAATGAGACATCGATGTGAGGTCTGTATTCGAGCAGGAGGTAGACATTTTGAACATTTTCTGTAATGACAACGACCTGCGGAAAGAAAAACGTTCCGGTGAATTTCAATGTTGTGAAGACCATAACTCGGAAATGAAGCATTTCCGGACACATGTTGTAATGAACTATTTTGATTGTCTACATGTGGGAAATACATACCTGAAATTATGCCCCGTATTTTTTAAACACCCTGTATAGTGTGGTTATTGCATTATTGAATTATTTATTTTTGGTGCGGGGAACTTCTTTTTTAAGTGCGAGTGTTTATTAAATACAGTCTTCGTATATAAATACTTACGCGGTATTCTGAAGTATAGCGCGGGATTCATTCGAAACCTTTCATTTAATTCATACAATGATACGAACGTGTCATTAATTCTTGGACGGAGAATTTTACGTAAAAGTCTTCGTTTGATTAGGCCTAAATTCAATATTTTCGTCTGAGTCATTATAATTCCTTAATAACATCAAAACTACATTAGTTTAATTTTTAATATTATTCAGTTACTCAAAAATTAATTTAATAAGTATTTCTTTATTGTATTTATTCATAATTTGTTGCAATATCAAACTTTACACATCTCAGAGGTACTGTAGAAAATGTGCTACTTTTACAAGTAGGCCTAAAGTTTTATACGTTTGTAAAATTATCCTTCATTGTGAAACAGAATACTTGTAAAGTGAGCAAAATTTAATTTGTAAAGATTTGATTTCCTTTGTAAAGTTCAACATTAAAAACAAAGATTGTGAAACAGAAGTTTAGAATTTACAAGCGAAGTTTACAATTTACAAAGATTGTAAACATTGTGAAACAGACCCCTGGTCGGTAAAAATATTCGCTACTATACCAGACCATTTTATTCACTACTGCAATGTACATAATTTATATTCCATTTCGATTACAGTTTTATCCTCCTTCTTCCAGCCCACCTGCCAGTAACTAGCTACCAGCTGCGTATTTCGGGTTGGGAAGGGAATGGAAAGGGCATGTTTCTTATAACTCTTAAGGGATGAAATGTCTTATTTGTGTTCTTTTATTCTGTCAACAGATTATCAGGTAAGGAGTTGATACTTACTGGGTTTTAAATGGAAATGTATTTACTGAAATTGTAAATATAAATTAAAGATAACGAGATTAAATAATTGATTAAATGGCGATCTTACTCGTGTTAATTGTGTAAGCATGTGCGGCTTATAGCTGTTTCGGTGCTTCTTCACACCATCCTCAGAGCCTACTAGATCTCGGCGTCATCTCGAACTTCGCTGCCTGTTGTGTGGGTGCGTTCGATTGTTGAAAAGTCAAATAGTGTGTGTGTGTTCTGAAATTGATCTGTGTGTTGAGAATTTGATCAGGGTGTGTTTTAGTGTGTCTGTATATTTCATATTGTTCTAGTGTGTTGAGTTTTTGGTTTTTGGGTTGTATGTGTAGGATTTCCATGTCTGTATTTATGTTATTGTATGTGTGGTTAGCATTAGTTATGTGTTCGGCATATGTAGATGTATTGTGTCCTCTGGTTATTGCTTTAATGTGTTCTTTGTATCGAGTTTGGAATGATCTGCCTGTCTGTCCAATGTGAGGATGGTGTGAAGAAGCACCGAAACAGCTGTAAGCCGCACATGCTTACACAATTAACACGAGTAAGATCGCCATTTAATCAATTATTTATATTCAAGTGTTAAAAGTAGTGTACGAAAGATTCAACATGGATAACGAGATTTTTATTGATACGCTTCAGAGAAACAAATGCGAAAGAATTAAATACGTAATACGTGTAGGCTCAAAGAGAAGGAATCCGAACTTTGCATTCTTTCCACTTTCCGAAATATGTTGAGAGGCATGTAATATTGTTTATTTAATCCTATTTATTTCAATTAATTCCGTCTTCGGACCTACAGAGAGTAATACAACAGTGTTTTTTTTAGGTGAATCTAACATTGAAACATATGATTAGCTGTGTGTATTTTAATATCGCAATATTCGGACAAACTGTACCGGTACACATGTTTCATGTTAATAAACAGGAAAAGGTTTTTATTTCCTATCGTGGACATCATCGTGTCTCAGTGAAACGTACAGCAGAGTTCGTATAGGTCAATTCCTGTCAGATGCGTTTCACAATTCACTATGGGCTAAAGCAAGGAGATGCACTATCACCTTTACTTTTTAACTTTGCTCTAGAGTATGCCATTAGGAAAGTCCAGGATAACAGAGACGCTTTAGAATTGAACGGGTTACATCAGCTGCTTGTCTATGCGGATGATGTGAATATGTTAGGAGAAAATCCACAAACGATTAGGGGAAAACACGGGAACTTTACTTGAAGCAAGTAAAGAGATAGGTTTGGAAGTAAATCCCGAAAAGACAAAGTATATGATTATGTCTCGTGATCAGAATATTGTACGAAATGGAAACATAAAAATAGGAAATTTATCCTTTGAAGAGGTGGAAAAATTCAAATACCTAGGAGCAACAGTAACAAATATAAATGATACTCGGGACGAAATTAAACACAGAATAAATATGGGAAATGCCTGTTATTATTCGGTTGAGAAGCTTTTATCATCCAGTCTGCTGTCAAAAAATCTGAAGGTTAGAATTTATAAAACAGTTATATTACCTGTTGTTCTTTATGGTTGTGAAACTTGGACTCCCACTTTGAGAGAGGAACAGAGATTAAGGGTGTTTGAGAATAAGGTTCTTAGGAAAATATTTGGGGCTAAGAGGGATTAGGTTACAGGAGAATGGAGAAAGTTACACAACGCAGAGCTGCACGCATTGTATTCTTCACCTGACATAATTAGGAACATTAAATCCAGGCGTTTGCGATGGGCAGGGCATGTAGCACGTATGGGCGAATCCAGAAATGCATGTAGAGTGTTAGTTGGGAGGCCGGAGGGAAAAAGACCTTTGGGGGAGGCCGTGACGTAGGTGGGAAGATAATATTAAAATGGATTTGAGGGAGGTGGGTTATGATGATAGAGAATGGATCGAACTTACTCAGGATAGGGACCTGTGGCGGGCTTATGTCAGGGCAGCAAAGAACCTGCGGGTTCCTTAAAAGCCAGTAAGTAAGTAATAAGTAAGTAAATGTTATGCCGAGATGAATTACGAAACAACTTAGGAAAAGCCACAAACTCACAACAGTATGCGATGAAAATTGGATCAGTTATAGAGAGTTTAAAAATGGAAAGCGGTCAAAATGACAGGTGTTCTAGTGTTAACAAAGAGTTGATAAATTAGTAATGGCGGATTTTAATTTAACATTTTGCCTTCATTTGATTTATTCATGTATAAAAGAAAATGCATGCAGTACAACCAGAGTGATCCATGTAATTATGCCCTCTGGAAGTCGGAGTAAGCTTGAAGTAGGATTTTATTATGCTAGTAACTCTGGGAGATATAGTAGCGGTCATGGGTGAAATAAGACGACTGCTGCTTGACCAACGCCGTGTCCTATTGAAAAGTGTATGTAATGCTAAGTTAGCAAAATACAGTATTGTCTTCTGCTGCGTGTTTTTTTGGTTAAAACTTACTGGAGTATGTATATATATATATATATATATATATATATATATATATACATATATATATATACATATATATATATACATATATATATATATATACATATATATATATATTTTTTTTTTTTGGTTGAAACACAAAGAGCATTTCCAAGACAGTTTGGTGTACGCGATATTCCAAGCAAGTCAACTATTCTGTCGTTAGTACGTAAAATAGCTGGAAACATTCAGAACTCTCCTTAGCGATAGTGGTAAAAATAGATCTACAAAGCTCAAAATCATGTATCGGCAGACAAATGTTTGACAACGTTAAGCTACTCACCACAGAAATCGCTGCGGCGATTAAGTTAGGAGACAGGCTACTGGTTTGGACGTGTCAGAGGGTAGTCAAGAAAGCGAGCATATTATGGCTCCAGACATGGAAAAGTGAGTACGATACTACCGATGGTTTCATGCTGTTCTTAAGTCAAATCCAGAGATTCTTTCTATAACATAAGTTTTGAATGAGGAATGGCTTCATGTGATAGGCTCCGTCAAATCTCAAAATAATAGTGGCTGAGATGATGAAAATTCCCGTGTTATCTACCAAACACATTGTATTCTGAAAAAAATTGAGTCTGGAGCGCAGTGTCTTCCTTAAGAATCACCATTTTCTTCGATGAGACATTGAACACGGGGATTTATGGCCACATCTTCACGGAATTCCTGGAAAAAATTGACGATATCGAGTTGATCCAGGAAGATGGCGCTACCAACTCTACTTCCAACTAGTTCATGTAGCTCATAACTAACTTCTTCAGTGATGATATAATTTCAAAATATCTGTGGATCCTCATATCACTGCGCCTAATCTTTCGACGCTTTTCCCTTTCGGGACAAGCAGAGAATAAAGTGTTTATAAATTGTCCAAGGCCAGATTTTCAGCTCCCAGAACATTAAGAATGCTGTTAAAATATTGGCAATTATACACTTTAGCGAACGACATAGAACATGGTGCAACGGGTACAATTCTGTTTGGATGAAGGTGAAGGGTACTCCCAATATTTGTTGTGTCATGGAGGGAGATATGTCTAATTCTTCCACAGACAATTTGTGCTTCAGAAATAAATTCATTGGTTTCATTTTTTGTTCCAAGTTGTTACGGAAGCGATTGAATGAGAAATACAGCCAATGAAATCCAATTTACTTTACTCGCTGGTGGCTACACTGACTTTAACTTGATCATTTTGTTAGTGCTTGCCGATAAGATCTAGCATCTGTAGCTCAATGGGCGCAAAAATTTGGACTCAGACTAAACCCAGACAAATCACAAGCTATAATAATGGGCCACCAACGAGCATTAAACAAAATAGATCTAGCCACTGTATCAAATACAAAAATAAATAATACTACAATTACATATAGTAAGACAGTAAAAAATTTAGGGGTATATTTAGATTCAAATTTAAATTTTCAAAGTCAAGTGACCTACATATGTAAGAAAACTTTTTCCATAATTCATTCTCTCAAACACTTAACCAATGTTTTACCTCTCAGCCTTAAAAAGAACCTGATCCAAACTTCAGTGATGCCCCACTTCGATTATTGCGATTCTCTATTCACGAATCTAAATACTGATCTTGCCCATAGACTACAGCGTGTTCACAATATCTGCGTTCGTTTCGTTTGTAACATTAGAAAATTCGATCATGTAACACCGTCACTAGAATTGTTGTCTTGGAGTCCACTTAAACTCTCTCTTATTACTATTTAAAATCATCCACACCTCCACACCCTCTTACCTAGCATCTCGTTTTGTTTACCTTTCACTACCTCGAACCCGGAACATGTACCTTCTCTCTATTCCTCTGCACAGAACATCCTTCTACTCATCATCTTTCAGCATATCTACTCCACGCCTCTGGAATTCTCTCCCTGACCACGTCAGAGACTGTCGGACAATATCAAAATTCAAATTTAAATTAAAAAATCACATTCTAGTTCGTGGAATTGCTTGTTGAACACATGTCAGGTTGCGCAACTTCACCTTAACCCATGACATATAGTAAATATTGTAACTATGCTGTTGTAAAATTGAAAATTAATGTCATGTATTTGTTATTATTATTATTATTATTATTATTATTATTACTACTACTACTACTACTACTACTATTATTATTATTATTATTATTATTATTATTATTATTATTATTATTGTCAGTTATCAATATCATCATTGCTATCTCTGTTTTCTTTCTCTTTGTTGTATTAGCTCGATGAGAGCTCTATAATGTACTTTTGACTCTGTTGACCCTCTATAGGGCTTTAACTTAATTTGTATCATTTTCATCAGTGTTTGTATTTCTTTTTTGTATTTATATGTGCTATCTGGTAGGATGGAAGAGAAGGCCTTATGGGCTTAATCCTGTCAGATTAAATAAATTATTATTATTATTATTATTATTATTATTATTATTATTATTATTATTATTATTATTATTATAAGAGCGTCAAGAGGAGTTGTTCAAACCTGTAAGTTGAGTACGTGCGATCGTTCTGTGGTAAGATATCTGCATGCAAAATTGAGCTCCCAGCTGAAATTAACAGACAAATATTAGGACTGTTTATCGTTTATGATGACATTATAAATAGTCTAAATGTACATAAATTGTGAAGTAAATTTTCGGAAGGTAGCACTGATGTTCACGATCAACAAAAAACAGCGGTAGGCCAGCTATGATTTCTGACGGCATAGTGAAAAAAATTGAAGTGCGAATTTTCATAGATTGAAATAGATTGATAAGAAAATTGCATAAATTTCTTCCAGAGGTATGGAAGAGGATTCGTGAAACTGTTACAGGAACCCTAGGTTACAGAAAATTATGTGCGCTGGATAACCAAAATGTAAAAGGAGCGAGCACAAGAAACATTGGATGGGTTCTACTCTTACGTTTCTCAGGCACAGGGGATGCATTTCTTAACTCCAATCGATTGATGACGGAACCGGGGTTTTCAAAACTCCTGAATTGAAATATCAATCATTGCAATGACGCCACACTTAGTGCTTCGCAATAAAAACGTTAGGACACCAATTAAAAAACCGATGGCTTCTGATGTATGAGACACAAAAGACATTCTTCCGGTTGACTTCACGTTCCATTGCACCACAATTAATGCACATACATACAGCGAGAGCATGAGAAAACGTCGAAGAGACATTCGAAACAAGAGAGAAAGCACACAGAGCGTCTCGCCACTGCTCTGCTGGAAGGTTCCAAATGGGATGTTCTGAATTTCTAACCCCAAAATCCTGACCTTGCACCCATCGATCATCAACTGCTCCTACACCTAAAGGAATATCTGCAGGCTGCAAGTTTCACAACTGTAATGAGAGCAAAAAGAGATCATGACGGGTTGGCGTAGAGTCTACTTGTATGACTTAGGAATACAGAAGCCGATTCCCCTATTTAAGTGCTTAGACAATGGGTTAACTATGTGGAAAAGTTTGGATATGTTTCAACATGTCATTTAATAAACTTTAACCGTCAAATATTTCATTAACCTTTGTAGGCTGTTGTATTTTGAACTTTCCAGACACGGAGTAGTTGGTTTTATGTCGTTAAATAAACGAATACATTACAGTCTCGATTATCCGACTTTCTTCATCCGACATTCCGTATTATCCGTCACTGTTCGTGGTACTTCTTTGTTATTCTGCATCATGCGACCCATTCCAGGCATAGTTTAGGTCGGATAATCCAAACTGTACTGTAACAATTCACGTTTTTTTTTTCAGATTACTGTGTAAAATAGTAGCTAATACTAGGCCTAAGTATAATAATGATAATAATGGCTAATCCGTTTCCATCAAAATTAGATTGAAAATAAACATTTTTTGTCTTCGCATTATTTCTATGTTCATAATGCTAGTCTGTTATGTATGTGTGCATGTATGTATGTATGTACGTATTTATTAACACTACAATTGGGTATACACCCGGTGGCAGTGGTATACAATAATAATAATAATAATAATAATAATAATAATAATAATAATAATAGTTTAATTTTCCCTGCCAGAGTTAAGGCCATCAGGCTTTCTCTTCCACTCAACCAGGAACAAATCACATACAGAAAAATACATACCGGTATACAAATATTAACTTAAAAATAATAATAAACATAATTAAGTAAAAAAGAGAGATTGAATACATATACATTATCAGTATTAACTTTAAAATAACAATAATAAAAAATATATATAATAAAAAAAAGAGACTGAATACATAATCACAAACAGGAAAATACATTCTAGTATACAAGTATTAATAATACCATTACAATAATACAATAATTACAACAATAAAAAAATAAAATAAACGTAAATTTACTTCTAACTATAAATAAATAGATGCAATAAACCTAGGACTATAAATAAAAACTATGCTATAATAACGCCTACAATAAGCAAAAGTAAACCGAACCTATTTCACCCAACAATTACCAATTTAAGTAATTACATATTATTTTAATTAATTACGTATCAACTTAATTACATATCATCTTAATTAATTACATATCAACTTAATTAATTACATATCAACTTAATTACATGACACAACTTAGATAATTACACTCCACCTACAATTACTTTGTCAGTCTAATCTTCTCAACCTTTCCTTAAATGTACTGATTTTGAGAGGACCACCCTGAAAGATTGCCCCAGGTAAGCTGTTCCAATCTACTATTGTGCGGTTAACAAAGGACAATTTTGCCACGTCCGTTCTTTGTTTTCTTCATTTAAACTTCCTAATATGATCAGCCCTGCCTAAGTCATCTTCAAAGAATTTTAATAGTCCTTGCACTTAATCAGAGAACGTCCAACATGTAGGACTGCTGGAGTCCTCTGATTTTCTAATTCAGTACTGAGTCTCTGCTAGTGTGCCACTTTTGTTTCTGTTTATTTTTAAATTGTAAGCATCCAGTCCCAATCGTATGTTTGATTCGTTTTTGATTGAAAGTGTGTGAACATTTTAGTCCGCATCTGTGGAGTAACGGTTAGCGCGTCTGGCCGCGAAACCAGGTGGCCCGGGTTCGATTCCCAGTCGGGGCAAGTTACTTGGTTGATGTCTATTCCGGGGTTTTCCCTCAACCCAATATGAGCAAATGCTGGGTAACTTTCGGTGCTGGAATCCGGACTCATTTCACCGGCATTATCACCTTCATCTCATTCAGACGCTAAATAACCTAAGATATTGATAAAGTGTCGTAAAATAACCTACTAAAACAAAAAAATAAATAAAGTAAACATTTTATGTCTGCCGATTCCATTTATTACGATTTAATATTTATTTTTATCACGTAAGTTAACGTTACAATATTTTACATAGACTTATAATGTGGCATAAAACTTCTGTAGTCAAATTATCCGGAATTATAATAAACAAGAATGTTGCTAGAGGAAGCGCAAAGAAAGCTTGCCCATTTGACTGATGCGCAGAGAACGATATTCGGTCCTCGTGCCGCCATGCTCGTTACAGGGCCGCTATGAATCACCTAATGCTGATTACAGGGCGCATTCGAAAGCGCGGTCTTGAGCTGTTCGTATCGTGAAATGTATTGTGCAGAGCGGGTAGAAGCCAGCGTGTGCGTTACATATTCTGCGTTTTATCCCTCATATCAGGATTTTTATAGAGTTCAAAGTGTGTTTGTAAAATAACAGAGCCCTGTATAACATTCTATGTACTTAACAATGTCCCCCGTTTCGCTCTAAATTAGGAAGTGCTAATGAAATGTTACACAGTCAAACTAGGGAATTATTTATAACGTTTATAAATGTATGAAAAACGAAACAGGCTCCTCTCGTAACGTAAGGAGTATATACAGATTAAAATAAATCGACCATAGTACCACGCTAGTTATTGGAACATTTTAATAAAGTCACATAGTATTAATTATTAGTATTTTGTTACAATGTCAAATATCAATTATTACACGATCACATATTTCGGTTAACATCTTTGTAATTTCATTCAGTGATTTTATATGTAAAACAATTCGTGCTTCTGTATTTTCAACAATGTTATGTTATTAGTTACTCTGCAACCAGGTTTAGGTTCCGTTACATGTGCCGTGATAAATCACACTCGAAACATCAAGCCAGCAGACGACTGAGAACTGTCGACAGTTTGCCAATCGAATCGAAGCGAGGTCGAGTGCACCCGAACGTTTCCGAAAGTTCGCGCAGCTTTCCGTGGCAAGCTCTTCTTGCGTCTACTTCTAACCTAATATTGAAGACATCTTTTGAATAATCTAGACTCAGGATCAGTGGTGGTGCGTCAATAAGAGCACAAGAGCACTTGAACACATTGTTTCCATTAATGTACGACTAGTTTTATTATTTAATACCGTATTGACGTAGTGGGAATGTATAATATCAGAATCGAGTGTTTTAAACTTCCCACATCTTGCATAAACTTCTTATGTAAACTTGGCAACATCCGTTCACGTACAAGCCGTACTCTGTTCAAGAAGGTTACAGGAATTTCACGCATGCGCAGGAGAAAATTGTCTTTCGCTGGCCGCTTATGACTCGTGAAGAGCACAAAGCATTAAGTGAACAGTGAATCTATCCTACAGATGTCAGGTGCATCGATGTTATCGTTCACGTGATATATCTCGAGGATGAAATTTAATAGTCTGTATTCTAGTCTGTAGGTGTCAGCATCTCACTGTCGAAACGTTTATGTTGTTGTGTGTACAGTGCTGCTACGAGAGTGTAGTTTGTGAATTACTATACTTCAGTGTCAGCATAATAGCATAGTTTAGCTTTCAAACACGTGCTGGCTGAATGTGATGGTGGTATGAATTTAAATATCTGAATTGTAGTGTATAATATTTAAGAATAATATTTACTGGCATGTAGGCTTTATAGTAATCAATCTATGGAATAGGATTACAGTACTGGTATAGGTTATAGTGTATCAGTGTGTTGTGAACCAAAATATATTACTGAACACACGCTTTTATAAATAACGGCACTGTTGTATGTATTCATTTTTAACAAACGTAAACAATGAACTCTGTTCAAGTAATTTGGAACAGTAATGAACTGGGTAAACTGGCTTACCAGGAAAAATTGGAAATAAAAAGACCCAGTTTCATCATCATCATTATTATTATTATTATTATTATTATTATTATTATTATTATTATTATTATTATTATATGTTCTTTTGAATTTATATACGGTTTTTTTTCGATAGTGAAATATTTGAATAATGACATTTTATATTAGGTTAAACGTACGATTTCAGATTCTCTTCGATTTTGGAACACAAAATTGTGAACACATATAATATTTTATCACGAGCCGCCACTGCTCAGGATATTCAAAATTTCTTATTACGGTAATGAAAGAGCCCTTGTTAGCAGCTATAAAATTTCAACCTGGAATTTCAGCAACAAAATATTCAAGTAACAAAACATCATGCTTTAGTGCAAGGGAATTTACAGTTTTACATCATTTAATAAAACGTAATTCTGCATGATGTTATAGCGCCATCTGCATTAACGCGCTGTTCACTTGACGATTCTGCATTATAACGTGCAAAACTACGCAGTTATGATTTGATTTTGTGTTTAAAATCCGACCGAGCGAGGTGGTTCATGCATTCCGCACGGGACTCGCATTCCGGATATACGCCGTTCAAATTCCCGGATCGACCAACTTGACTGTGCTTTTTCCGTGGTTTTCCACAGCTACCTAGGCAAATGCCGGGTTGGAATTTTCATTGCCAGGGTCCATTTCCCTTCCTCTTCCCTGTAGAAACACAATTTAGATTTCATATCACATATCTCATTTCATAGACATATTCAGGTTATGACGCATGTCTTCGTCCGTTTACGGAATAGGCGTCCTCTCCGAAACCGTCTCTGGGTTCCAAGCTTTCTGCAATATGTCTGCCATGATTCATTCCCCAAGAGCACTTCCAAGGGCACTGGGACACCTTGGAAGAACCGTTGGAATGGATTCTGTGCTGCTTGGTTACCTTTGCGTTAGGACGGGAGGTGTAGGGGGTCCATTGGGTGAGCGGGTAAGGGGTTTCATGCGGCCGGTGGGCTGGTGCACCTCATTCTCATTCGTTCCATAATTCGGGGTGCACAATAGGCTGGCCGATACGATGAAGCGCCGTCGCTAACCCGCCACTAGCCACCGTTCTGTAATTCATAATTACGTCCAAAACTCTATACAGTAAGGTAGTTTTAAAGTTCAAAACAGGGAAAAGTAGCATCCGATGAATCGTTGCTTTCAATGGACCGTGACGATATTCTCGGTTATATTGTCTGCAGTATGTGTGAAACGGCACCTCAAGACTTTGCCCTCGTATATGTCACTCCTGAGTTGTCTTTCGTGGCGGCAGCAAACACGTAGGCTGAACAAGAAGCTCAGATATGTTTTTGTTATTTTTACTGTAATTTTAAAGTGATTGTAAGTACACAGCACATTGGCTTAATGACATTAAGGTATGAAAAAGTAAGCCCTGGTTCGACGAAGAGTGTTATATCCTTCGGAAGGAAACGCTAGGAGAATTGCACAGATGGAGAGAACTCAAATCAGATATAAATCTAGCCAGATACACAAGAAAAAGGAGAGAGTACCAAAATTTACTGAACAAGAAACGCACACAGTTTGCTGAGAAGAAAGAGCTAGAATTAATAGCGGACGCCGAAGCAGCTCCATACAGAATACTGCAACCCCGAAGAGCAAAAGTCCACCCGCAAATACCCATGTCGGTATGGGAAGACCACTTTTCAGCGATATACCAGAGGACTCAAATGAGCAGCAGGCAGCCCACGACAGCAAGTAATGAGGGAACCACACAACTCACGACGGAGGAAGTTTGGGCCGCGTTCCAGAGATGTAAACGGAACAAAGCACCGGGACCGGACCACCTTACCAATGAGATTTTACAAGAATCATTGCCAGCAACCATTGTAATATGGACATCACTATTTAACGAATGCTTCAGACAAGGGAAAATACCAGACAGATGGAGAGAATCTAGCATACATATGCTGTACAAAGGGAAAGGCCCTAAAGACTCGCCGGACTCTTACCGTGGTATTGCACTCGAATGCAATCCTTTCAAAGTGCTCTCCAGGATATTATTGAACCGGATTACGCCACAAGCCATGCCGTGCATACCAGAACAGCAATTTGGATTTATAGCCGGCAGATCCACAACTCAGTCAATTGAGAGAGTGCTCGACACCATATGGGAAGCTACCGCCACGGCCGGAGGCTACATATACGCCATTTTCATAGATTACGTGAAAGCGTTCGACGGAGTGGACAGGACTATCATGGTAGATAAACTACGCCGCATACTTGGAGAGGAAAACCCGAACCTGCCACTCATAGAGAACATCCTGAGTGTCAACCTACTAACGGTTAGCGACAAAGTGAGTCACTCCAGACCTATTACCCAGACGAATGGCGTTCTCCAGGGGGACCCTCTTAGCCCGATGATGTTTAACCTGCTAACACACGATGTCATACAAGAGGTAGCAGTAAACCTACCTATGTTCCTGTATGCAGACGACATGGTTATGATGTCGAGCAACAGAGAGGCATTACAGTAAGGGCTTAACAGACTCCATGTATGGTCAAGAAGGAATGGCCTAGATATAAATACAGGGAAAACAAAGGTCATGAAGTTCAGAAAAGGCGGAAACGTCTCCAGATCGGACATCTTCACATATGCTAATGAGAAACTGGAAATTGTTAACTCATACAAATATCTGGGCTTAACACTGCAAGTGACAGGCAAGTCATTTACTAAGCACATAGAAGAAAGATGCTCGGCGGCGATCAAGGCTACGTACGATATAAAGAAGCTCGAAAAGCTCTCCACGACCACAGCCCTGCGCCTCTTCTACATCAAGATCGCTCCAATAGTTAGCTACGCGCTGAAAAAGATATGGGTTCACTTAACCTCAGCAAACCTGAAGAAGCTAGAAGCCGTGAAAGGGTCATACCTAAAAAGAGCTCTTCAAGTGTCAAGAACAACGCAAACGAGGCTGGTATACCTATTAATGGACACGGATTTCTTCGTAAGAGAGCTGATGACGAGCAACGGCCTTCAACCTACACCAGCATATGAGGCCCACGTTAGGGACAGAGAAGAAAAAGCAGCAGCCGTGGACCAGGAATTCCTTCAGACGCCAGCCATGAACACGGAAGAATGGAAGAAGCCTAACTTCCAGCTACGTCACGTCTTCACAAGGACGGCGGCCCACGGGTTCCACCACAGGATCTGTGCCAAACGAGGATACCACTCGGCCTCAGAGCAGTGCATCTGCACCCTCTGTGGGCACAGCTGCAGTCAGTATCATATACTAACCTGCCAAGCAAGGACTGAGACACTAACGTTCTACGCAAAAGAAGGCAACTTTTGAGTAACATGTAACAATGTACACATTGTGTTTAATAAATCTTATTATTATTAAGGTATGAAATGACATATATAGCTGGAATCAGTGTTCTGTCTGCATCCTTTTCAGTTGTATATTCATAAATTTCGTGTAACCTCTTCAGCGCTCTAGAAGTATGATTAGAAAATGGCGAAGTCGCTGTAGATGGACCAGCTGGAGTTTCCGTGAATGGACCGCATTTTAAAATGGATCATTCATGGAAATCAATTCCAGTAGAAATGAACATGAAAATTTCAACCCATCTCAGTCTCTCGATGCCGCTTTCTTCCACTCTCTCCCCCCAAGATGATTGAAGAAACTGAGAAATACTTAGGGCCTACGAGAACATCCTAGTGAAATGGAGCTGAAAGTGAAAAAATATCATTATGTTTTTTGGCAAGGCATATACTAAAGCAACTTCATTATCCACAGCCATGAGTGCATTTCGTACATTCGTACAGCAGGATTTTGTCTGTGAATAGAGATGTTTTTCAAGGTCATCTCTTTGCTCTTCAGCGGCTTTCACAACTGTATTCGATGCCATTACTGATGCTAGTTGCAGGCCTAATACGTCCATAATTATTCACGTGAATTGTCATGATGCCACATCTAGCAGAGAGAACAGAGTCTACTCTCACTCACGTGATTGGTGAATTCTCTTCCTTTACCCTATGCGGCAGGCCATGTATTGAGAAGCCGGAGACCCCAGCAGATAACTATTAAGTTAACAGGCACTGGAGAAGAAAATTAAAGAAGCTAGTCAAAAAAGAAGAAATTGAAGACCCCTTGAGGAAGCAATCAAAACAAGACTCCTCGTTTTGTTTCATGTGTGAAGAAACCATTGAGGAAATATAATTCAGTGTATGTCTTGCAGGAAAGGGGTACATTAAAATTGTGCAAATTTTAGACGGAGTCAAAAGAAATACTCCTGCATGCCATGTTTGTCTTGAAAAGGAAAGACTGTTTTATCTACAGTATAAGAATAATCTCAGATTCAAGAAAATAATTTTATATGTACAATCACCATGGGAGACTTCAATAGCAAAGTAGGTATCGTCGGACCATCGGATCTGTGCTCCCGTAAGAAATGCGAACTGAACTCTATTTCCTTCTTAGCCTCGATAATTCATCTCTCCCTGCATTCCTATCTCTTTCTTTTCTATCTCTCTCTTTCTGTCCCCCACTACTCAGAATTTTGGGCCTACTTGCAGGACAGTTTATTTGCACTTACAGTCCAGAGTTGTCAACTCAACATGAACACTGTAGCACGGAGTGGCGAAAGAAATATTATTAAGCAAGTACGTAATAGCATTTTGCGATGAAGAGAAACAAACAGGTCAATATCTGTTTACTATAAATCAGGCAACGATAAGAGCAGCTGCGATCACAGGTGGGGCTTATTTTATTTCAATTGATTATGTATTAAAATTACTTACTTAACTAATACTGATACAACATTGTTATGTAAATTATATAGGCAGGTCAGAGTACCTAATAAAGAAAATCAGAAGAGAGCTAGTCTGTGCAGGAGATGAAAAGCTGGAATCTCCAGGGAAGAACAGACCAATAGAACCTTTAATTATTGTAGATGATATGAACCGATGTATTTTAAGAAGAAAGATACAAGAATTTTGTATCGTGCAGAAAGAAGTTCCGACATTGAAGAAATTACTGAAGGTTGCGAGAGAAGCAATGACTTCCAATGTTGGAGAGAAACGCTACGGAAAGTGATTCGAGACATGGGATTTAGGTTTAAACAATGTAGGAATACAAGATGTATTTAGATTGAAAGAAATGATATTATAGCATGGAGGACCAGTTATTTATGGCACCGTTTGACGGAATTTGGCAACATCCCTATTCGGCAAGGTTCGTGGCCTGAAGTTTGACGTGGTGGGAGGAAAGCGGGTGGAATGGAGTGTGTACAGGCGTTAACTTTTCCAAGAACGACGACAGCGCTGAAGGGGCACAGATCCGATGGTCCGACAATAACAAAACCCAGTAGGACCGTACGAGTACGGAGAAAGAAACGTCAGAGGGGAGAAACTAGTACAGTTTGCCACAGAACAGAGAATAAGAATAGTGATCACATTCTTTAAAAAACGAAAAAGTGCACAATGGACTTGGCGGCACCCTAACGGTACCACAAAAAACCAAATAGACTACATTTTAAGCGACAGTTTAGCGGAAATAAGAGACATACAAATAGCGCAAAGCCTAAAGTTATCAACAGATCACGGACTGATAAGAATCACAGTAAAAATCAAACGGGAAAGAATAAATTTCAAAACTCTTCTCATGCCTCTCATGGAAGAGTTTGACCAGACAAAATACACCACAGCTCTCCAGAAACAACTCCAAAAAAACCAAGACACTCCACAGAAAGACTCTCAGAGGCTATACAACACACTAGTGGAGTCCATACACCAAGCAACCATTACAGCGAGGAAATGCATCCCGATGAAGAATCACACAGAGAAACTAAGTTAAAACACGATCGCACTAATAGGGAAGAGAAAGAACCTACAACCCACAAGAGATGGCAGCGAATACAACAAGAAGAGATACGTGGAGATTGACAAAATAACAAAGAGAGGGATTCGCAAAGACCTGCGCGATTATAATACAAGAGTAACCGCACAAATCATGGAAACCAGTAACTCAACAAGAAAGGTAAATCGACAGTTGAATAGGAAAAAACACTGAATCCTGGGCGCAAAAGGACAAAGAGGAGAAATGACAACTTGAAGAGAAGACATCATGACCGCAACAACTAACTTCTAACGATCCTTAGACACGATCGCTATACAAAGCCCCATGCACACACCAACAACCAATGAACACCGAGAGCAGAGAAGTTTCTCCAATTCTTCAAAATGAAGTGAGAGCAGCCATCGAAGAATTAAAAAACGGTGAAACACCAGGCGAAGACCATATGCAGAATGAACATCTGAAGAAGGGGATAATTCATCTATTGAAACCGCTCAAGCAAAGTTCAACAAAATCGTTCAAACCGAGGAACTGCCAGAACAAAGGATAATAAGCAAAATCATACTACTACATAAAAAGGCGCCAAAGACGATCTGAACAATTATAGACCTAACAGTCTAATGTCAAATCTATACAAACTTTTCTCGAAAATAATCACGAGAAGAATAACAAGGACTTTTGACGAGAGTCAACCGCTCAATCAAGTAGGTTTCTGCGCAGGATACAGTGGGCCTACGGTAGACCATCTATAGGCGGTGAAACAAATTATTGAAAAATCAGAGGAATTTAACCTACGCCTTTATCTAACATTCATAGACTACACTAAGGCTGGTATTCATAGTCGACGCTTTCGATTATAGTGTCCTTTGGAAGACGCAAAGTATCACTTTTCAGTTGCTCAGTCGACACTTTGGTGCAAAGGAACACTTTGGATGAAAGTGTACTTCCGACGACACTTTGAGCCGAAAGTGTCACTTTGTAGAAAAATGGCGGACGTCTTGGAGGTTATCGAATTATTTATTAGAGCGTGCGGAAGAGGTGGCACAATTAGTGAACAATGTACGAAAGCGCTACATTAGGGATAGGACTAAAGACAATCCCGTGGAATTTTATAATGATATAGAATTAAAAAAAACGGTTTCGATTTGATAAAGAAACTTATTGAGATTGTTCATCTCTTCGATGACTGGTTGACAAAAACGAACAATAGAGGTTTGCCAGTGCCTCCAATAATACAGTTATTGACTGCATTAAAATTCTATGCTACAGATATGTACCATACATTTATATATATATATATATATATATATATATATATATAATATCATAATTCAGGTATTTCTGTAGTAACATTCGTATATTTATAACCTCAATTCGATGAAGTGATATGTAGGTAGATATGCCTATATAACCTATTTCTTATTACTGAAACGAATTTTTTAACTTAAATAATATTAAACTAACTTCAATCTAATGTAGGCATAACTATCTTAAATTAGCATTGAGAGACCTCACGTGCCTGCCTTCTAAGCAGATTTCATAATTGTATTGGGTTTAAAATGATTTTGATTTTTGTTGACTACCTGTATTTTGAGATAAGATTTATCTTGATGTTGATATAATCATTACTGTTTTGATAATATATATTTCCACGCCGGTAAGCAATACATCAGATATGGCTGCTTCTGCTGAGATACTGTCTCTAGTTCATGTGCAGTCATAACCTCACCATGAAAAGAGATCTCATACTATTAGGCCTATTTTGTTTTGCATTGTAGAAAAATTTAGCATTCAAAATTTTAATGAAGAGCAGGCAATAATGGAAACGACAGAGAGAAAATATTATTAATAATAATAATAATAATAATAATAATAATAATAGCAGTAGTAATGTGTTTATCTCATTCTTTTTTTTACTTCTATTCACGAAAAAGACAAAAATGAAAATAAAAGAAATAAAACGATATATCAATGAAGCAGATACGTATAAAACCTAACATAACGATATATATATATATATATATATATATATATATATATATATATATATATATATACACATATACATAAAACTTAACCTACTCAGTCCAACTTAACCTAACTATATAAACTAATAGAAGATACGTACAAAATCTAACCGAACTATATAAATCAGTGGAACAGATACATACAAAACCTAACTCAGCGATATAAATCAATGAAAAAGATATGTACAAAACCTAATCTGACTATATAAATTAATGGATGAGCTATGTACTGTACAAAACCTAACCTAATTTCACCAGCAGTATCAGTACCTATTTAATAAAATATTAGGCTATATATCTGAACTGATTGAAATAATCTAAACTATCGGCAACAAAAACTAGAAACTGAAATAAAACAACTTTAAATATTTATTTTCTTTCTCGCGCGATCAATTAGGCTCCCAATTGAAATCACAAGCATTATAATCTGTGGGTTACACATTAATTTATTTTGTTTGTTCACTTGTTTTGAAAGGCATTGTGGAACTCCTGTTACCAACCAAATTGTAACTCTACACTTTGCTGGCGTAAAGTGACACTTTGTAAAGTGCACTTCTTCAATCGTCTGTGAATACTACTAATATGAAAGAGGCACTTTCGTCAAAAGTGTCACTTTGCAAAGTGGTGATATAAAGTGTCGACTATGAATACCAGCCTAAGACCTTTGGCACGGTAGAACACAGAAGTGTAATTCAGGCAATAGAAAGACAAGGAGTCGAACCAAAATATACCCGGATATTCGCTAAACTCTACAGCGATTCGCACGCCAAAGAAGTCACAGAAAGAGAGGGACAAAAATTGAAAATCGAGAGGGGAGTGCGGCTAGGAGACCCAATCTCTCCGAAGTTATTTACAAGCTTGCTGGAGGAGATATTCCGAGAACTGAACTGGGGAAAGAAATACGGAATTACAATTAATGGATATAGGCTCACAAACTTATTTTTTGCTGATGACGTAGTACTATTCGCCAGTAATGCAAGTGAGCTACAAGATATGATTCAAGAACTAAACAACAGCAGCAAAAAAGCCGGCCTATCGATGAACATGAATAAGACACAAGCAATGATAAATAGCCAAAACATTCCAATCATAATTGACTCCAAAGTACTACAGTATGTATCAAACTACGTATACCTAGGAAAACTGGTAGGAATATAGAAAAATATGGACAAAGAACTAAAATGCAGAATTGCGATAGCATGGAAAGCTTTGAGCCCTAAATTCGTTCTGTTAGACAAAAAAAACCAAGCCGAAAAATCAAGATCAAAACATTAGACTCCTGCATTTTCCCATAACTACTCTACGGATGCCAAACCTGGAACTTGACAGAAACACAAAAGAAACGCACTCAAGTTTATCAAAGAAAGATGGAGAGGAAAGTGTTAGGATTATCCTTAAAGACAAAGTACCGAACACCAGGATAAGGGAAATACCGAGATTGGAAGACATACCCTAACGAGCCACCAAGTTGAAATGGAAATGGGGAGGACACGTGGCGAGGCTCCGGAACACTAGAGGGCATACATTTCTGCACTGTCGACACCTCGCACGACGAGGCAAACCAGGAACAAGATGGGACGAGCCTTCAAGAAGGAATGTCGATGACACAGCTCATCTGCCCTGGAAGGAATGAGTAGTTTCGCACTATAGTAGTGAAAGGAGTGGATGGAGACAGAAAGTTTGAAAATAGAAATACAACGTAGCATGCATTATAAAACATTGACAGACCAATTCTGTGCCGCATTGCAATGGAGTAGCTAATTCTGAATCACTTTCATCATCATCATCATCATCATCATCATCATCACTGCTGCTAACATCACTGTCACCATAACTATCACTATCGTCTTCGTTATCCAAAGAAATTATCAGATTATCCACAACTGCAGGCAATGTATTATGTCGAAATCTGTATTGGCTTCCCACTTTTAACGAATGTTGACAATTGCCCTTCCAGTCCTCTTTGGGGCGATGCCGGTTTCTTTCCAAATTTTCTTTTCTAATTTGTTTTACCCTAAAATGCAGAAAAATCGGTGTAATATGCTGCATGTTTAGTGGCCTGAATAACTAAATGCGTAAGACTCTTTTCTTGGCTTCATTATCACACATTGCTATTATTTTTGCTATTATTTCACGTACTTGGGAATGAATTACCTTCTTTTTTTTTTTAGGAGCCGGCATGATTAGGTACACTTAAATTTAAGTTAATTCCTATATACAGATACGCTTAGAGATATACCTAATCTCTATATATACACAAACACTACGCACGAAATTATTCTACAATACAAGAGTTACTATGTAGCCTACACTTAGTCATATACGCAAACACTAAACACGAAAGTTGTATTGCTACGTCTTAGCGTTGAATATATATTTACATCAGCAATTCTATTAACTAGAGAAATCAAACGTTCACCTCCAGCTTCCATCTATAAATGGAGAGAATTTTTTTTTTTAAGAAAATAAACAACACTCCCAACTTCTCCAAGGTTCAGGGCAGATGAGCTATGTCACCGACAGTAGAACTGCACGAGACCGCAGCGGCTGCAGAGACTCCGAAGAAGGAGGCAGGAAGTGCTGAACACGATCATCTAGTGCCTGACCGGGAAGAAGGGAGGAAGTGCGCGAAGTGCGGAGTGGCCAAACAGTTTGTAACATATAACTAGAGACACCAACGGCGCTAGTTTCGCGTACAAAATTGAACCGCTGTTCGTCCGCCATTAAAGGGAGTTGATGCTTCGCCGGGAGTGCGAGCAGTTCATGTTTATTGAGGAATACGAATAAATATAAGTACACTTGAAGTGAAATAATAAGAAAATGTGAAATACTGCGCAGCAAATAATTGTTCGAACATACACTGGTGGGCATAATTCTGGAAACTTTTTGTGTTTGTATTGAATTATTATTACATCTGTTTTTATTCACACATTAATACAATTTAAAATGTTACTCGTGACTGAAAGCATGAAACAAACATTGTCTAATCCATTTTTATAGAAAATACATAACTTTATATCATAATGTGTATGAGAAAACATATATTTATACATTAACAGTTAGAAACACTTTCGTGTTATTTTTTCATTCTCTCTGTAAACAGTTGGTACTTTGTGGGATAACCTTTATTTTTAGTGACAGCATCAATTCTGCGGGACATTGAGTCCACAAGACTTTTCAGTTCTTCCTTGCTGATGATCCGAAACCAGCTGTGAATAGTGGCATCAATGAATTGAGTTTTGCTGCTGGAATTTTTTTAGACACCAAATTTTTTAACCTTGACCACAAGTTTTCAATTGGATTAAGGTAAGGACTATTCCCAGGCCACTTTAACACCTTGATGTTTTTCTGTTGAAACCATTGCATAACACTCTTGGCAGTATGGCATGGATCACCATCTTGTTGAAATACAAAGTCATCAATTTGGGTGTAAGTCGGCAATGGATAACATCAATTTCACTTCAAGCATATCTTTTCTGCATTTTTCCGTGTTCAAGTTCCCTTGAAAAATCTGGTCTTCCTACTCTATTCCTGGACATGCATCCCCAGATCATAACAGCAACAGGATGTTTCATGGTTGCGATGAGGTACTTAGGATTCAAGGTTTCTCCATTTCGTCGACGAATGTATTTGGTTCCGTCACTTCCAAATATAGAAACCCTTGTTTCATCACTTCATATCACTTTCGTACAGTCATCACTGGTCCATGATTGATGATTTTTGCACCACTTTAAACGATTTTCTCGTTGTCTTTTGCTGAGAAATGCCTTTTTTCTGAGTGTTCTTGCTTTCAGTTCATTGTGGAATAACTTCCTTCGAAGAGTTCTCGCAGAAATATTACATCCACTGCTGTGTAGAACTTCCTGTACCTCTTCAGGATATTTCTTTCCATCTTTCAATGCCAATCGATAAATCTGCCTCACATCTCTTGGACTTACTTTAGGTTTTCTACCAGTCCTAGGTGCTGTTTTATAAGATTTTGTGGATTTCAACCTCTGTCATACCTTCTGGATGCCAGACACTGTAGCACCATTACCAAGCTTCCTTGCAATTTCCTTGAATGTGTAGCCATCTTCTCGAAGTGTGACTGCCCTACTTCGATTAGAATGTGTTCAGTCCATTCATGGAGCTATTGTGATAAAATTATTATCAATAAAATTTGTGGTAAAGAAATCAGGTGATAACCGAAAGAAATTTTGTCAGACTAATGATAGAAACACACTAATAATGTCCATATTTTATGCTAACAGTGCTCAACAATGCTTCTAATGATTAAAAATAATCTTAAAATCAACAGTGGACCAATTTTTATTACAGTAAATAATGGGAAATTATAATGAAATCTGAAATTAATATTTATATCTTAAACGATAAGAACATAATTCTCCACATAATGACTATTTATTGTTAAAATATTAAGAATTTAATAAAATACCTTTATTAAAACTCTGTAATTGACGAATCAGTCATGATTAATATTTTAAAATGTATAAAACTGTGAATAAATACAGATGTTATAATAATTCATTACAAAAACAAAAAGTTTCCAGAATTATGGCCACCAGTGTAGCTACTATTGGAGGATGCCCAGGGAAGCATTCATGTCTTAATATTTGGAAGAATGTTCCAAATGCAGTTCCTCCTTTGAATGTGTTTACAGATTGTCGGAATATTTCTTGCATAAAGTTTTTCCAGAATCACATTAATCAGGTTTATAAGGTTGGTTTCAACAAAGTATGTAAGGGTTACGTGCCATCACATTACAGTGGATTATAATAGCAGAGTGCATAAGAAAATCCTCAGACTATATCTGTCTAAAACAGTTTTGTTTCACAATAAATGAATTAATCATGTAATTTCCGTTTTGTACAGTATGTACTTCTAATTTTTGGTTGTATTATATGCAAAGAAATTAGTGAAAATATAGCTGATGGCCTACCTAGGCCTATTATTACCACTGCTACTAGGTCTACTATGACCACTACTACTAGGCCTACTATTACCACTAATACTAGGTCTATTATTACCACTACTACTAACTAGGTCTCACTACTACTAGGCCTATTATTACCACTAATACTAGGCCTACTATTACCACTACTACTAGGCCTACTATTACCGCTACTAATTGTATTAAAAAGTCTGTACTGACCTCAAACCTGGTGGTCATTAACTACACAATGAGTAGATTGTTTTATGATAAAATTTATTCTCATTATATTTTAAATCAGTCTCCATAATTTTTATGATCTCATATTTCACCACTAAATATTTTCAAAGTACCATATACCTTCCTCTTTCTTTGCATGAAAGGACTGAAATATAGATCATTTTAAATATTACAGTAAATATCCATTAGTATGTCCTTAAAACAATACTAGCAATACTGAAAATTAATGTTGACATTGCCATTATTCAATATTTCACACACTTATCCCGAGTGTATATGGGTGATTTAATTTATTTTTTAGAATATCGCCAAAGATGAATCATTATAATACTTTAATAAATATAGCGCTCCTCTGCCATTCACGTTTATTTCATCACGACTCATCCTTTGTAAAAGATGTTTAAAACAGTGTCTATCACCAGACTACAACAATGTATTGTGGTACTGTTTTCGAATTTCCCGCCGCAAACACTCCCTTTAATGGCGGATGCTAGCCGATTCAATTTGTGACATTTTTCTTGCCTGCCACTCACGGGTATATGTCTCTAGTAAGTATTACAAACTCTTTGGGTTAGTTAGTTAGTTAGTTAGTTAGTTAGTTAGTTAGTTAGTTAGTTAGTTAGTTAGTTAGTTAGTTAGTTAGTTAGTTAGTTAGTGGGGTTTAAAAAGGGCGTGTCAGCATCTATGGCTACTTGCGCCCTTATAACTCTTTGGGAGTGACGAACAGGATCACACAGCGAGAGAGGAATAAGGAGATGAAGTGCGGAAGTGATCCAGTGACTTCCCAGAATTAGCGAATTCCAACGAAGCTAACCAGTTAAGTGGATTAGCTCCCCGCGTGAGTCTTACTGACTACCCCTCGCAAAAAGCAAAAGCCCTTCAGAAGCAAATTGTCTATTCATTCATTCATTCATTCATTCATTCATTCATTCATTCATTATGTTGCTGTCTTGTAGTTTAAAGTTGTCTGCTAACATTTTTTTAACAACCGGTACTGTATTAGCTAATTTGAAATAATCTACAACTTTTAAAATATTGAAATGACAAGGACTGTACTTATTTTTCATGATTTTCAGTTTCAAAATACGATTACAATTGGATTAAAAGTAAGTTCAACGTCCATTTTGAGAAATGTTTTAAATGTTTATTTTGGTTCATTCATAGAACTCTGCCGTCTTCATTGAATCAATACTCCAATTTTAAATGAGCTAACGGAAATCTTTCAATAAATATAAGAAGGAGTAGTAGTAGTAGGGTTTAAGAAGGGCGCGTCAGCTACTATGGCTATTTGCGCCCTTATCTAAAATTCTTAATGTAACAAATACATAAATAATATAATAATCAGCGCTAAAAGAACTAAAAAGCGTTGTCACCATAAAACAAGGCACACAAATGCAGTGGACATAAGGTGATTTCTACAGAATCATAAAAGTGAGCAGTTCTACCACACTAGGTGGTATTCAAGACGAACAAATAAAACAATAAAACTAAGGCCACCAGAGATAACTTGTGAATCACATTTTCAAACTATAAAATTTTATAAAATATTCGGATGTATAGAGTCCGAAATATCAACAATGTAAAATCAAATATAAAACAACAAATGTAACCTCCGGATGTAAAGGGTCCGGAGGATAAGTAAAACGGATCAATAAAAAACTAAATCACCTTATCCAATCCTGTATTCGATAAAAATCTCAGAACTGCATTTGTACAATTAAAATCATTTCCAAGAGCGTCACGTAATGTCGGCCGAATTCCATATTGCCTCCGTGCATGGTCATATTTCCTGCAACGCAATAAAAAGTGTTCCACCGTAAGTGGAACATGGCACATATCGCACTCCGGCTGAGGTTCGCCACGTAGGAGATGGCCGTGTGTCAGATGACAATGGCCAATCCTCAACCGGGTGAGTAAAACCTCCTCGTTATAAGAAGCATGTAGCCCAAAACTTTATTATATAATTCCTAATTACTAATGTTATATTATTCAGGCCTATGAACGGAATTTAAAGGCAGTACTTTTGTTAGCTATAATAAGAAATTGACCACCTCTGTGGTGTAGGGGTCAGCATGCTGGTCTCTTACGCAGAGGGCCCGGGTTCGATTCCCGGTCGGGTTGAATTTCCTGGTCGAGTTTTTCAGGGTTTTTCCTCAACCGTAAGGCAAATGCCAGCAAATTCGGGCCACAACATCCCTGAAAATCACCGACCTCATTCATCACCGAAATCATATTCATAACAAATCAGTAATATATACAGTCGCCATCTAGTTCACAACAATAGAACCAATCTCAACAATAGTACACAGGCCTTCGGATTTCAACCAAAGATTAACTCGCGATATGACCAAAGATGTTAAAGCGAGTACAAATAACAGCGGGGGGGGGGGGGAGAAATTGTTAGGTGGTCCACTGATAGTACCGTTCCCCTAATATGTGAGCGTCCATTACTATTAACTTAAACGTATTGTTTTAACGTGAAACGTTTCAGTGGGCACCTACTTCGGAAAAATATCCGTTACCACTTCTGTATTAGGCCTACTCAACTCACATCTTGCTCCTTAGCAACCCGCAACGATCATTATTGGGAGAAAAAATGAAGTTTCAATATACAGTTACGAAGCTCAATATGTAATAAATATGCATCCATAGATAGTTGCTAACCACTAGGATCGCTACTACCGCCTCATTACAAACAATGCGAAATAGTACCTGCACAGTCTATTGTTCCTAGCAACCTCAACAACTCAAGCTTCGTGACTATATACTAGACTGTGATATTACTAGTGGCTTGAACAGCGAATGTTGCATCGTTTTCCGAGGACCTTAGCAAACGTGGAGAGGTGGAAAGCCATTTTCCTGAGATTGTTTTTTTAACGTGTGGGCCTAAGTACGACTTTTATAACATGTTAACGTTATTATTTAATATAAAATGATTTCAAATTAGTCATATACTTTTATTTTACAACATTAATAGGAATACTACACGAAAATAGTGAAACTGCAGCTTATATGGTATTCCACAGCCTTCCTTATCATCCATGTATGCTGTCATTGTTACAATCGATATATACGGCTAGTTACGTTTCATATTGTTTCATAAAAAATGTACAAATTCTGTTATAAACATAAAATTTATACTTTATTTATAGTTTAATGAAGGCATACACGAACAAGTTTAATGACGTAATCATAACAGAACAATAATAGAGTTTATATGCAATGCCTTCTGTGTATCACTATTTCCATTCTTTCCTAAGCAAAATCCTCGTAACACGATATTTTAAATCGACAGCGATTTCAACTCGGCATTTCTTTTGCAGATCAGTGTACTGGTTATGATATTCATTGAACATTCACTTAGGCCCGACTTAGCATAATTATAAAAAAAGTAGGCCTAAGGTAATCTTACTTACAAATGGCTATTAATGGAAGTTCATTGCCGCCCTCACATAAGCCCGCCATCGGTCCCTATCCTGAGCAAGATTAATCCATCTCTATCATCATATCTCACCTCCCTCAAATCCATTTCAATATTATTCTCCCATCTACGTCTCGGCCTCCCCAAAGGTCTTTTTTCTCCAGCCTTTCAATTAACACTCTATATGCATTTCTGGATTCGCCCATACGTGCTACATGCCCTGCCCATTTCAAACGTCTGGATTTAATGTTCCTAATTATGTCAGGTGAAGTATACAATGCGTGCAGTTCTGCGTTGTGTAACTTTCTCCATTCTCCTGTAACTTCATTCCTCTTAGCCCCAAATATTTTCCTAAGAACCTTATACTCAAACAACCTTAATCTCTGTTACTCTCTCAAAGTGAGAGTCCAAGTTTCACAACCATATAGAACAACCGGTAATATAATTGTTTTATAAAAAGTTTCAAATTTTTTGACAGCAGACTAGATGATAAAAGCTTCTCAACTGAATAATAATAGGCTTTTCCCACATTTATTCTGCGTTTAATTTCCTCCTGAGTATCATTTATATTTGTTACTGTTGCTCCAATATATTTGAACTTTTCCACTTCTTTAAAGAATAAATTTCCAATTTTTATATTTCTATTTCACACCGGTCACGAGACGTAATCATATACTTTGTTTTTTCGGGATTTACTTTCAAACCTATCTCTTTACTTGCTTCCAGTAAAATTTCTGTGTTTTCCCTAATAGTTTGTGGATTTTCCCCTAACATATTCACGGACTCTGCTGTACGTTTCACTGAGATATTTTAACCCCTTCAGATCTGAATTTATATTAAACAAAATTAAAAAAAACTGGTAACATAATCATTCGGGATCCAAAATTCCGAAATCAAGTCTTCACAGAACATCAAAATTTGGGGACAATTTTGACCCCTGGGATCCCAAAATTTTAAATTTTATTTTTAACTCAGATATAGAAATGTTTTAAAAATTATATTCTCCATTTCTATCACATTGAATTTGAATAATATTTAAAAGTATCGAAGACATTCCAAAAAAAAAAAAGAAAAAAAAAGAAACAATGTAAACTAAAATGTACAGCACATCAAGCCTGAAGGGGTTAATTAATCGAACTAGTTTCGTCGGAATACCAACTTCTATAAGGATATTAATGTTAAAAATTATTTGAAATCACACAACTATCCATTTAAATCTTCCATCAATTTTACAGGGATTCTAAGAATCTCTTGCCTTCTTTCAATAATTTAATTATCAATAATTTCACTTATTTCAACTCTGAAACTATTGTGTTAGTCAAGTCTGAGTCCCCACGAGGATTATACCTTGTCTTTTCAATGTGGTTGTTTGCCACAAGCTTCTTGTATTGTAATTTTTCTTTTTTGTGTGAAGTTTTAATATTAGTGAGATGAGTAGGGACCGGATTTTTATGTAATTACATATTATATTCCTCTCAACCTAACCGTATATAAATAACAAATCTTTGCGCATCTCGTAATTACTATCAATATATTAAAATTTGATACTACATATTTTTACATATTTACCCCCATTACATATTATGACTTGGTATTACATAAATCTACATATTTAGGGGGTTTATTCATTTTTACTTCTCTGAAAGGAAAAACAAACTTCTGCTGGGGAAGTTTACAATATTTAAAATACACAGATTTAAAAAACCTTTTTACATACTCAAGAAAGGATATATTTCGGGACGAAACATAACGTCCGTAGTTCCAGGAAGTAATAGAGCTACTCACCCCATACCGCCCACTGTAAATATGAGTGAACAAAAGGCAATCTTTCTCATAAACTACCTTGTATTGTAAAATTCACTCAGAAAGTAGAGGTGGATGGGACGAGGACGACATGATTTGTTTCGAACTATAATTGTTCTGCATTGCAACCTTGCCCACCCTCTTCCTAATTCTTGCAGGGAAAACCCGTGTCAAGTCTGACATGAGACTTTCACGTTATTGTTTGACCTCTTTATTTTAAATTTAGTAGACCTATACGGAAATGGGATTTTCCGAGTAATTAGAAAGTATGGTTCTCGGCTGGAATAATCCTACCCTTCTGAATGAGACAGGAATGTCACTTTTCAAACAACAGTTTGTAAATGCTTATAGTTTGAGGTTTCAGTAGGTACTTTGTTTCTTACAGGGACCAGCTAAAGTGTATGGGCCGATTGCAGAAACGATGACCGATTTTAAGTCTTAGACACTGTTTAACTAAACAACGTCTAAGTTACGTACGAATTTCCGTTGCTTAAACAATGTTCAGCCGGTGTTTAGTAAGATACCGTTTTAGTTGCGGTTTTAGCTGGGAAGGAGAAGTATGGAGTATCTTGCATTTAGATTCTTTGCCGATCAACAATGGCGGAGCCAATGGAAACGTTTCATTAACGCGGGCGCCAAATGGAAATCAGCTGATTCACAACAGGCATAATGACGAAACGTGTTTCGAACTTTTCAAAGGAAGAAAAGACCGTGTTGTCGGACATTGTAAGAAATTACGATGTTGTAGAAAATAAGTCCTACAACAGTGAAACTTTGGAGAAGAAGAAGGCGGCGTGGAGGAAAATAACAGAAAGCGAAAGCTTGCTCCTTTATGTCTCAAAAGGATTACTACGATCAAGCAAAAGATTGCGACGTAGAGGAGGCCGTCGAAGTAGAAATAAATATCTCCGGAACCGTCTCAACACACCAATATAATTAACGTGCTCCATTGAATTTACACTGATACACTCGTTCCTTGTGTGAGATTGAGGTTAAACAGTGTTCTAGACGGTGTTTAAACATCGACTGCTAAACATCGGTTTTAGACATCGTCTACTATTAAACATCGTCTTCGCAACGTGGCAGCCATACTTAGGCATTGTTTAATCTTAAACATTGCCTAAATATTGTTTCTGCAATCTCCTCTTATTTTCTCCTAATCCAGTAAAGCGAAACAGTGCTTACAGTACTGTTGTGTCATTCATTTCACTCAGTTCTCTAGTTTTAGTACTTACAGTATAAAGTGCGAGTTTATCTACTGCTTTTAACTAACTAAAATGGCCCCTGTATCTTCAACCCTAACAACAAAAATAAAATCATGGATTGCGATAGACGAAGCTTTCACTACAGATGGAAAAATAGTAATGTGTCAAGTGTGCGGTAAAAAAGTCGGGTGCTCTATGAAATCACAACAGGAGAGTCTTACGTATCCTATACCTGCCAGATATTGATATTAAATATTTTCATGATTTTACATATTTTGGTACATATTCAGCTTATTTTTCATACATATTTATGTATATATTTCACACCTTGATATTACATAAAAATCCGGTTCCTAGAGATGAGCTTCAAGGAACGTAAAAATGAAGATGCTGCTGTAGAATGGCACTCTGAATAGCCACTCCTCTACATGCATAAGGCAAAATAAATACTGTTCCCTTTGTGGACACGGCCTCACACCCGGTTGGGAAGATATTTACCGGCGTCGTAATTGACCCCAGCCATCTAGGCATCGACGTGCATCTAAACAATTATTAATTCGTATTCATGCTACTTTTAAATAAGAGGGACGAGGCACTGGAACTGCGCATGTGTGGTTCTGAAGTAATGACTTTCTCTCTGAATAATTATTCAACACTTCTATTGGCACTAGTGAAGGTACGGCGTGTCGTCCTTCGCTATTGAACCTGCAGCATGGACGGCACCAGAGCGATTAGTACGGCTTCTTTGTTCCCGAAAGCTTTGTCTGCACATCGCAAGGTAATTTATTCTCCAGTTAAAGAGGGAAAGAACTTTCCACTCAAATGCACAAAGAAAATCAAGTGAGCCGAACACTGCAAGACAGGTCTCTAGATTGGGACTGTAGTAACATATTTCTCCCGGAGTTTCATCCATATAAAAGAGGCATTACTGTGAGCAGATACTAACATAAACTTACTGCCTCTTATATTATGAAAAGATTGATTCACCTTTCATTTACTGAAAAACTGTAGTCTTTAAATTATTCTTACATAGGTCTAAGAACAGCATACTGAGTCGATCATTACTCAATACTCGATTACTTTGTCGTCGAAATATTTTACAACTAGCCGTACCCGTGCGCTCCGCTGCACCTGTTAGAAATAAATATACGTAATTAAAATAGGACGTTTGATCCAGGGAACATTCGTGTTTGTTAGAAGGATAAATCGTTTAATATGTTACTTAATTTAAATTGTATTTAAATAATTAAATTGCGATCATTTTGGTCCAGAGACCACTCATTTGGTGCAATGACAATTCCTTTAACATGTTTCTTATTTGTTATTACACACAACTATAGTTTAATGAAGATTGACATATCATTTAGTTTTTATTGTGTATACTTTATATTACTTGCTATATAGTTCCATTGAATTATGATAATAACTTAATTTTAACCCTTGTTTTCTACGTCTTCAGTAAATGGCGCTTGGCCCACTATGGTTCTGAAACCTTCAAATAACTTAAATAGTGATACAGCATAAACAGTGATATGTAATTATATTTCTTTCTTTCGAAAATATAAGAATTCACGATCTCCTATGTACCATTGCCATGGAATGAATAAATGTGTTTTTTCTTCCTCCTCAAAAATTTTATATTTTGCACATGGGAATTACTACAGGAACAACAACGCTACAATCTGAGGCGGCGGTGAAAACGTATTGTATTATTATTTTAAAAGTCTATCAGACCTACCAAATTTTGCATAGAATAAAACTTATCGGAAATCATTTTTAAAGAAACTTTTGTTATGTAACATTTTTCACAAAAAAAAAAAACAATAATAAGCGAGATATTTCGATTTAATTTAGGCCCCGTTAAATGAAGTATTTTGAATGCCATATAGCCTAAAATCTAAATTACAACGAACTTAACTTATATTTCAATTTTCATCGAAATCCGTTCAGCCATTATCGCGTGAAAAGGTAACAAACAGACAGACAGACATACAAACAAAAATTTCAAAAAAGCGATTTTCGGTCTCAGGATGAATAATTATACATGTTAGCACCAATTATTTTTGGAAAAGGGAAAATTACCAGAAAATTTTCGGCTACATATTTATAATTATATTATATTATATTATTTATATTATATTATATTATATTATATTATATTATATTATATTATATTATATTATATTATATTATATTATATAAAAAGTGCGTTGATAAAATTTGAATTATAAAATAATGGATTGCTAACTTAACGTACTATTACTGCATACTAAATCAATACACTCTCATTGTTCATTAATTCTCTGAGATTAAAATGAGTGTGTACATAAATATTATTTTAAGAAATACAGAAAACGAATGTACAAAAAAGCCTATCAAATTTTCTGTGCATAGGAATAGTTTAATAGCTTTCGATTGTTGCTGTCCAAGGCCCCTTTTTCGATTGTTGTTGCCCCAGGCCCCTTATAGACGAAGTCATTTGTTCTTAATTCATTGCACCGTCTTAGATGGCGTTATTTTAATTTTAAAACTCATTTATCTCATTAAATATCAGTCCTATCAAAATTTTGTAAAGAATAAAACTTATCGGAAATCATTTTTAAAGAAACTTTGGTATGTAACATTTTTCACAAAAATCAATAATAAGCGAGATATTTCGATTTATTTAATTCAGGCCCCCTTATAACCCCTCTTTTAATTAAAGTATTTTGAATGCCATATAGCCTAAAATCTAAGTTACAACGAACTTAATTTATATTCCAATTTTCATATAAATCGGTTCAGCCATTATCGCGTGAAAAGGTAACAAACATACAGACAGACATACAAACAAAAATTTCAAAAATGCGATTTTCGGTTTCATTATATATGTTAGGACCAATTATTTTTGGAAAATCGAAAATTACCAGAAAAATTTCGGCTACAGATTTATTATTAGTATAGATGTGTGACAGAGTTAAATAAATAAAACTTAGTTAAAGGAATAAAATTTAACACTAAAGAAATTAAATTCCTTAATAATTCATATTATGTATTAATATCATAAAACAATGATTAATTAACAAGCTATTGACAGATATCTCAAAATTCATTTTGTTGTTCTGGTAAGTCCTTGTAATGCCTTTAATAGCTATTTATATTTTCAATCAGAATTACATAAATTATTTAGAATAAAGCAAATATTATAGAACATAATAATTTGCCATTGATTTTATTGTTACCGAAAGCTAACGTTTTCGCCTTGTGGCATCATTCAAGCTTAGATTTACAATTGAAGAGTCCACTGCAAGAATGATGCATGTCACTTTCTTGTCGAAAATTAACCACGACTGTCAATGCATAGCTTAAGACGAATGTACATAGATAGTTATATGGCATTAACATTGATAGTCACTGTCCAGTAATGATCGGAAAATCACAGTTAAGCTCTGAGCGCTAAGCATTTCAAACTTTCAATTGCTTCTCCTGCAAAATGTATTCCAAATGACATCCATCATTCTTGCAGTGGACCCTTCAATAATTATTACAATATCTAATTTTTCAAGACAATATATATGTGTGACAATATTTGACGTACATGGATAATTTTATTGTAGTTAAACATAATGAATTTAAAATAAACACATTAAAATACAGTTGTACCATTATTCATTCATTCAGTGTCGGCCTGATAGCGCAGTCGGTACAGCGCTGGCCTTCTGTGCTCGAGGTTGCGGGTTGGATCCCGGTTAAGGTCAATGGCATTTAAGTGTGCTCAAATGCGACAGGTCCATGTCAGTAGATTTACTGGCATGTAAAAGAACTCCTGCGGGACAAAATTCTGGCACATCCGGCGACGCTGATATAACCTCGGCAGTTGCGAGCGTCGTTAAATAAACCATAATTTATTTTTCATTAACTGTTTTGCTCAAGGGCAGGTCTTTCACTGCAAACCCAGCATTCTCAAATCTTTCCTATTTTCTGCCTTCCTCTTTGTCTCCTTATATGATCCATATACCTTAATGTCGTCTATCATCTGATATTTTCTTCTGCCCCGAAATCTTCTCCCGTTCACAATTCCATTAACAGTCTTAACATGTTGGGGTGTCAACGTCAGCCAAAATTTCTCTCTCTGTCGGTCGTACCAAAAAATCAATATATACGTACGTAATTTAATTTATATTGGAAGATTTTTTTATCCCTTGACAGCTGTACGCCAGCTTATATGATACCCGGATTTTTTAAAATATGACTTGAGAAATTATGTCTCAGAAATTAAGATCATATTAGTTATATTATTTCTTATTTTACATACAAAATAAAGACACAATATAAACTCGCAGTAGACCTAAGTCATTGTTTAACACATATAATATTCTGGGAAACGTAGCCTATATTTTAGAAATTAAGAGACTGTTTTTTCCACAACGCTTAACTGATTGGCAACGTGGTTATACAGACACAATTTCGCAGTACCTAACACATTTTCGGTTTGAGAGCTATATAATTTAGAATTAATACAGTGTTATTTTCAGTGGTCTTACGTAAATTCACATACTACATTACCAACATGACAAACTATCACTGAATTGCTTTTTGGTATGTGTAAAATGCTTTGATTTCCTCTCCTTTGCATAAATATATGTAGCTATATAAAATATGTTAAGGTATGTCTACTCGAGAGCAAACTTCATAATTACTGAGAATGTGAAAAATACGGAATATCTAAGTTAATGTTTGCAACTTTGGGTGACTGTCCTTGAGCTTTATTTTTAATAATTATCGCCATTACAAATGCTAGTCGCATTGAAATTGCAATTGCTTAAAATCGAAAGGCAATTTAGTAAGGATAGTATAATAGGAATACGTGAGATAAAAACATCTCCTTTTGTTTTGCCAGTTAATATTGTCACTTATATTATGTTTTGCATGAGTTTTTTCACACTAATTCTTGTTCTAGTGCATAATTTTGGTATATCAATATTTCGCAATACTATTGGTGATTCAATATTAAGTATTAAATTATGTTTTGGCAATCCTTGTGGTTTTATAGAATTAAAGAATTCAGTTGGATTTTTTTTAGAAATCTTCTCACTATTCGTGAACTGCCACAAGGGACAAAGAGTACTTAACCATATAAATGTTTACAAGTTCAGTGAACCATTGATTTTGTTTTGATAATGAAACTCCTACAAGTACATAGCTGCAAATACATTTTGTGATTAGTGGAAATATACCTAGTTTTAGAGAGGCAAGTGTTACAATAAAGTAAAGAATGCTAATGAACTCAGTTTCATTTCGAATAGAGGTGATGCTTCAGGAGAGTAATTGATCCTTTCAATGCAGCTAAAGTTACAATCGGAATAATAGATGTAGGTATTCCAAGCCTCTTAAACACATCTTTCATGAAGAGAGTAGCGGTACCTCTTGCTCCAACCAGAAGTCCGATTACTTCAAGCTCTTCTAGCTGGTACTTTTGGAGGTAATAGGGAATGGTAGGATTGTAGATATTCTTTTTTTCCTTATCCACTTCTGCTGGCTGTTCCTCATTTGTTTCGAAACGCACAGTGGGATCAATTATGAATCCAGATCTTGTAGATTCCTTGAAAGCTATTATATCTATGCGCCGTGTACTATCAGTGACGGAGAGACCATGTACTTCTTCAAAGGTGTTGTAATCGGCATCTTTAAGGGCAGTGGCTATAATTGTTCATACTTGGTGGTGTCTAGAGTTTCGCAGAGCTTCGCCGTGCGGACAGGATCCCAGGGCGTGTGCAAGAGTTTCAACCTCGTTGTGGCAATGCCTACAACGGTTGTCCTGAGATCTTCCCGGCACAGAACGTACTGCAGCAACATTTCCAACCATTTTAATGCCATCGCGCCATTCGCTGTTGGAGAGTCCTTCATGTTTACAAATCCATTTGTTGGCACTAGGATATTGTTTAAATAAAACTACGCCTTCCCCTTTCTGTGGATGACGACACCAAATATCAAATTCTCTGTTCCTCAGAAGGTTACGAATCTTTGTAGCATTTAAGAAATGTGCATTCTTATGAAGTAAGGCATCTTCTGGAACAATGTTCAGAGATTGGGCACATCTAATGCTCTCCTCATGACCCTGACGTGTTTGTATGATGTGTGGGTTTTCAGATTTGTGTAAACATCAAAGGGCATCGAATCCTGCTCACTATCTACGTCTATATCGAGAAACTCATAATACGGTCCTGCACCGAGGAAAGATACTTATTTCATGAATTATTACCTAGATTTTGGCTTTCATGATGTATCAACAATGCTTTCGTGCTGTTTTTTGCACGGCCTCGTGAAAGTCGATGTTGAATACAACAGACAATAATAATGAACAATTGACTACAGAAAATTGATTTTAATATTATACCATGAATGTTTGGTCGTATTTATTTCTATTTTTTATTTTTTAATTAATCTAACGTCCACTTGGACAATTTTAATGTAGCTTATGTTTTTCTCCTGGTTATGAAGGTTAAATGTGCAAACTTTGGCACATATCTGTCAAAGCATGTAGATTTATGTAGAGCATATACAGGGACATCATTTTGTTTTTACTTGCATTTTTATTGTACCTGCATTTCTGAATGTACTTCACTCCCACCCCTTCAATAATGTCCTTGCTCCCGTCAGACACACAAACTTACGGCCGCTGTTGCATTCAAAGTCTTCAAGCAGTGTATAGTGTATAGTGTGTTTCATAAATATGATTGCGTTTTCTATAGAAGAAAGAACCTATATTAATAATATCGTACTAAAAAATTATATTCAAGAAACGATACATTCAATTTCAGAGAGTATGCTTCAAAATGTTTTTAATAATATGCGTAAAGAATTGAAGCCTGCATTGTAATGAACGGCAACCATTTTCAGCAACTTGTTTAAAAATTCTGATCAGCTTATTTTGAATTGAGGTGACTAGAAGCAAAGGAATGCTAGTGACATTTGTAATAACATGAGTTAAGTGCATCCAGTGTAAGCTAAAGTATCTAAAATTTTAGTGGCAAAGGGATATTTTAATCTTATCACACATTAAATAATTAATTTATATATATAATATCTTATATTAATAAAAAATTGAATTACCAAAAATTTAAATAAAAATTTCACCGATTTTACGAAAGCTTAAATATTTAAACCCCATTTTCTCAAAAGTAACTTAAGTGCACTTACAGCCCTTTACTTATGACCCCCTCAATTTGGTTAAATAACCAAATAAAATAAAAAATAAAATCTATCGAATAAGACACCTGTGGTGTAACGGTCAGCGCGTCTGGCCGCGAAACCAGGTGGCCCCAGTCGGGGCAAGTTACCTGGTTGAGGTTTTTTCCGGGGTTTTCACTCAACTCAATACCAGCAAATGCTGGGTAACTTTCGGTGCTGGACCCTGGACTCATTTCACCGGCATTATCATTTTCATTTCATTCAGACGCTAAATAACCTGAGATGTTGATACAGCGTCGTAAAATAAGCCAAAAAAACTCTATCGGATAAGTGAATACAAAGATTGTAACTACACACAGGTTCCATCATCAGGGTGGGACCAGAGAGATCACCTACACTCTTGGGCTCTACGCCAGGATAATCCAGACGACTGTACTTGCAGTGAAAACATGATGGGTGGAAGTGGAGGACAGCGAATATTTTTACAAAAAGGTGACAGAAACACGACAGACCTCCTTCCGCAGAGCGAACATCGGTGAATATCGAACTTCGGCATACTCGACAAACTTGAATCGAATATAGCGCCTGTAATATATACAGCACTGACGATTTCATGAAGAACGTAGATTTACTCTATAGAATCCATGGATGAATTAAAGGTATTTCTTTAGGAAGCAGGAAAGACATTAATTTACAGCCAACGGGATAGAAATTGAAAACAATAGTGCATAGGTTTGTCGTGCAGCAGCATGGTATCTGTTCGAGAAATGTATGCTACTACCTGCATGAGAAATCTATGGACTATTGGTTTTTAATTTATATCCTGTTGGCTATAATATA